>NC_137500.1:3765000-3832500 GCF_041902795.1 Electrophorus electricus | reverse complement strand
TCAGGCGTGGCCAGCGCCCCCTTCTGCAGGAGGACCAAAGTGCCCGTGACAGAGTCCAGCAGCAGGGGCATCCGCGAGGGGTTCGGCTTCGGATTGAGCCGCGACTGGTCGGGCAGCAGGGTGTCCTACCGTGGGATCCCCACTGTGTGGGGGGACGAGGACACTGCAGGCATGATGAATTCCGAGTCTGACAGCGAAGAACTGGACTGTCACAGTGAGAGGACTGCTTTTATACGAACACAGAGCACACTCTAGCACACACAACCCCCGCCCCACCCCACACACACACACACCTGCACATCTTCCGCAATGCTTTTCACACACCTCTGTCTTCCTGTCCTGGAGCGACCGAGCTGAGTCGGCCAGCTCCGCCTCCCCGTCTGTCTCTCTGTCTCTGCCCTTTTTCGTCCCTGCTCTGCCCTTGGCTCCGCCCCATTCTGAACTCCTCGCAGAGCAGACGCAGGTCTGTTCACGAGCGGAGTCATTCAGGTGAAGGTGATCGGTGAATTTGATTCAGATTTATGAGTCCTGGATGGAAGGTTGGCCATGCAGTGGGAAAGGTTCCCTTCATTTTCACTTTGTTCTTTTAGTGGTCTGAGTCATGGGATTTAAAGTGAGAAGGTCAGAGTGCGTATGTATGAATGCTAATGTTTCCTTTAGGGCATAATTTACTCCAATCAGCCTTTTATTATCAGTGTAGTGGATTAGATTTATGCCCAACATTTGGATGAGGAAGGTGACCACTGCATAAGGTCCATAAAGTCGCATAATATGTTTTATCAGTCACTGATGCATTATATACTTAAATTACCAAAAGCTGTGTGTCAGCAAGCTTGCTGTATTACTGCATTTGTGGTTGTTATAGCCAGAGGACTTAATAAGAGACATTACATTATTTCAGAGGGTTGGCCATGATCAGTGTCAAAACATTAAAGGAATTGAATACTGTGTTGAAGTAAGAGATTCAAACAAAGTTTGCAGGCCTAAAGCAGGAGTTCATCGCAGTCAAAGAAAACCAACTATTTTTATAATACCGTTCCTCCAATAAGCTTGTCTGTATGGGTTTTCTAATGAAAGCATTCAGCGTGTTGTATGTGAAAGTGTTGGACATTTAGCCTGAGTATTCATGTGCTTGATTTCAAAACAAAATGAACCCGGTTAAAATCCAACTGTGGTTTGGACCGTTTTGTGGTACCTAGTATGAGAGCAGGATTCAGATGAATATTTAACTCCACACCATTTGCACCACTATGACCCATATATAGATGGAACGGAATGTCAATGATGAGCAAACGCTGGACAATGTGCAGTAGATGTAAAGTCTATACACCCTTGTTAAAATGCCAGGTTTTTGTGATGTAAAAAAAGGAGACCAAGATTAATCATTTTAGTGTTTTCACCTTTAATATGACATATGGATCTGCACTATTCAATTGATAAGCAAACTGAAATCATTTATGGGGGAAATTTTTTAAAAATAACAGTTGCATAAATATGCGCACCCTTAAATTAATATTTTGTTGAAGCACCTTTTGATATTATGACAGCATGCCGTCTTCTTTCCAATCTTGACTTGGCAACCTTTGCCCACTTTGCCTTGCAGAAGCACTCCAAATCCATCAGACTGCAAGGGCAAACTCCTATGTACAGCCCTTTTCAGATTTTAAATTGGATTCAGGTCTGGCTCTGACTGGTAATGTCACAGTTATGCCATGTGTTATTCACTTGTTGTTACATAGTATAGCTAATGCCTTAGAAATTTTTTGTACCCTGCTCCTGACTGATATCTTTCAACAGTGAGAATCCCTTGTAAGCTCTTTGTGGACCAAGATGCAAGTAAATGTCAGGAAAATCCGACTAGAACTGCTGAACTAAATATGGGGCTTTAATTCACCTTAATTGACGGCAGGTGTGTACTGAATATTTAACTTGAATGTGATTGGTTAATTCTGAACACAGCCACATGCAAAGTTATAACAGGGTGTTCACAGTAATGCAACCACTTTATTTTACTTTATTTTTCCCCTCTAAATGAATTCAGTTTGTTTTTTAATTGAACTGCACAGATCATAGGTCACAGTAAAAGGGGAAATGAATCTGAAATGACATGTTTTCAGATTTGGCATTTCAACAGTGGTATGTATACTTTTTTATATCCACTGTACATTAAATATTTCAAACACAGTGGGAAAGTAGAGATACCGCCAGCTGAATAAAAAGGGTTCATTTTTCAGAGATAATTTGTAAGTGCATTATTTAGCTGAATCTCAGTGTCCAAGTCTAGTGGAAGAAGTTTCAGCTTTTTCTAATAGAAGATATCCATACCACTGTTAATTAAACCACTGCCCACACAATACAGCTCAGCTAAGCAAAAAAGCCAGAGCTTTTTAAAATGTCAGATATCTTTATAGCTGTAACTTTAATTAAATTACCACGTTCAGCACAGCTGAACCCTAAGCAAATCCCCATGCACCCACCCCAGCCCCTATTATGTCCTTACAAAAAACAGGCTTAGGGCTCAAAGAATGTTTATATTATTCATTTTCCCTTTTCCCTTGTCCCAGACAAAGTAAATTTTCTCTTGCCCCAAAGGCAGCATTATTGATTTTGAGGGCTGGTGTAGTAAAGTCTATCAGAATCGGTGTAGGATAGGGCTCAGGAGAGTGTTTGGCATTTGTTTCATGGAAGGGCAACGTATGCCTTCTGACTGGGGCTATTAGAGTTTCACAGTTTGAAGTTTACTAAGGTGTACTTGCAGTTAAGCTCTATAGTTGGACATTGCAAAGCCCATGTTGGAAATGACATCAACATACATCAGTAATGATTCTCCTGCTTAGGCTATAGGTGGAATGTGATTTTTCTGTATTTGAGGTGTATTTCAAATGGACTTTAAGCATTTGTCATTTTTATTTAACATCAACTATAGCCATTAAATCAATTGCAAAAATATAGTTTGTGTTGTTCAACACAATCTGTCAGTCACACTCTGTCTCCTCTTCAGTATTTGTCTTCCACCCTAACCACAGCACTGTTGCTGGTCGGATGTTATTTCTGTAGCGTACCATCCTCAACACAGCAGTGACATGGACAGGGGCAAGGTCATAGGTCACTCTGCTATGCAGCACTGCTGAACTGGAAGCGTTTCAGGCCCAGTCAAGTCCAGGGAGCAGCGGTCTTGTACCAATGACAAACACCATCCATCCATGGCAGCAGAGGGGCTGTAATCTTTTAACTGTACACAAGCATACGAAAGTGCGTCACGTCCTCGCTTGCCTCCAGTGTCCAGACCATTCGGTCAAGCTAATGTGCTTGTAGCCCTAAACAGAGAGCTGAGGCTGCTCTTTGGAATACGAGCGGGGGAATATGAGACCGATCTAGTGATAAAACCACTGTAAGGTAGAGGGCAAAGAAACCCCAAAGGTTGCATGCATGACATACAGGTCAAGGGGTAAACCACTTATAAAATTCATCTGTTCTGTGCCTAACATTAAATCAATTACTTTTTCTCGTCTATGTACAAGACAAGCAGTGAGCGACCATTAATAGTTTATATTCATGAGTGGTGTATCTCCCTAAAGCACAGGGCGAGCTGGATTATGTAAATAATAGGTTTTAAACGCTCGCTGTAATTAACTCGGCTGGGAGAGAGAGGTAACTCTAAATCAGGTATGAAGCAACTCTGTGACTGGCATTATAACTCTAAATGGGATAAACCCCTATGTGGTACAGGAACACAGGAGATGTACTGAGTCATGTTCACTGTTCATTAATGAGCAGAGTCAAAATCACCCATTAAATGTGGCACTAGGGCGTGCACTGCTTCTACAGCTAAAGCAGTTTGTCGAACAGCCACACACCTTAGTCATTTGTCGTGGTAGGCTATACTTGGGCAATTCATTTATTTCAAGACTTACTAAACACAGCTGATCCTCTCGAGCTGTTCTTTCCAGCTTCAGATTAATTGCATCATTCATGAGCAGGCAGTGGTGCTATCCTACATACCAGTGGTTCTTGAAATATTTAGCACACCACTTTTATCTTCTAGTTTCATAGCAAACCAGGTAAATATGTAGTTGGTGTTCCTACAAGTGCCTTGGAGTAAAGCAAGACACCCCCACCCCAAATTTTTATTAAAAAAAAACAAAAACAAATAAGCTCCAACCTGTACACATCTCACTTTATTCCTTTCTGAATGGATTGATCCCTGTTCCATGACCCCACGGCCTTCCCGAGCGGCACGCCCATCTTCTTTTACCAGAAAGCCTGATGTAAGATGGCATGTGGCTGCTGCTTCTCACCTCTGTTCTGACAGGCAGATTGACTGAGAATGCTGTGCGATCAGGCCTATAGATTCTGGGCTTTAGGGCAGCATTCAGAATTAGATTCACACACCTAAATGCTAACCTCAGCAAGGGGGGGGGGGGGGGGGAGAGAAACCCACACATCTAAATTGATGTTGGTTCGGCAGAACACACCGGCACTTTGGAGGAGCAGGAGCAGCAGCAGCCGCGCGTGGGAGACGGCAGAGAGGGGCCTGCCGTGACACCCCTGGAGTCCGCACCTCCGCAGGGATCAGCAGTCCTTCCCACTCCCTCTTCCCAGACAGAGACGCTTCCTGGAGGTGGGGGGGGGGGGGGGTGCTTGCAATGTGGGTGGTAGATATAAAAGAGTAGCATCAATGGACTACTGCTCCGATTAAATCAAACTACTGTACAATAGCGCACGCAAACCCCAACCCCCCCCCGCCTGTGACAACACTCACAACAGAAGACGTTTTTCTTACCGACTCATTTTCATTCTTAGTTTGGACCAGTCTAGAGAACAGCACAGTCCAACAGGCAGGAGTGACAATAAATAATGTCCATGGTTGATGTTTATTAAGTGTCAACGTTAGCTGCATTGCACATTTCTCCTTTTTTCATTTTACTTCACTTTTTCCCCCTTATAAACAAGAGGAGGGAATGAACTTTGCAGGGGGGGGGGATAAATATTTTCTTCATATCATTGAAAAAAGTCTGTTCACATTACAGTACACAAATGAAAAATAGCTACTCAGTAACTTGTCCAAACAGCTCAAGGGTGAGTGGGTATGGCAGTGAGATGGGAGTGGTAAACGCACACCACGCAAGCAGAGGCCCAAACAACTCGAAGGTGAGCAGAATCCATAATTTTGAAGAGAGGGGGAGGATCTCTTGGAACAATCACAATTTCAAAACCAATCCACATTTTTTCCCCCCACCTCAGCTCTAGAAGTACACATCTTTGTAAGCAACCCTTCTCCAGCAGAGCAACACTTGGAAAACTTCAAAACGTTTTATGGAATCTTAGTCTTCATCAGGAAGAGCAAAAGCACTCAGAGAGAGTACGCCCCACCATCAGTAGGTCCCCCTTCAGCACAGAGCTCTCAGCCCAGGCAGGACGCGTCAACCAGGTCAGGAAACGGGTGGAGTGGAAGGCGAGGGGGCAGATCGGTGGACGAGACCAGTGCTTGCCTAGTGAAGCTGCTGATGACAGCAACGGAGACAACTGACTCCCAGAGGTCTGACAAGTGCTACGAAGCCCTGGCCCATCCGCGTCCGGGCTGCGGGAGGAACAGCGCGAGCCTTCATCTATAGTACCGATTCACAGGTTTGAGTCTCTATGAGGGAACGCTTTTTCAAAGATAGCAGAGCACAGAGGATCACAGTAGGGTTAGCTACAAAGAAGAGAGGAGTGGAGACGATCGCCTGCAACGCTGTGAAACAGGCCCACCTCACGGCAGGTGGAATGCATTCACACCGAACTGGCCACTGGCAAAGACAGGTTTTGTGCAGAGTGCAGACGTTACGACGAGACACCACTGGAATGGAAGTTTACAATGCATGTGCAGAGACTAGGGTTCTCCTCGGCAGAACGCAATTAGTGGTAACGACTACTGATCTCCATAGACACACAGACATGAGGTAAACCTTCAGGTTCAGGATGGATCAGGGGACATGAGGTTTGCAGTTGGCCCTTTAAATACCGATTCAAAGTCAGCCAGGCGCTCTCCTCTGGGTGCAGGCTGGTAACCAGTGCAGTAATCACACATTCTGTCCTCGTTACATACTCATACCACAAGCACACCAGTCACCACTGTCCCCACAGCAAACGTATTGCACACAATGTTCATATGTAAAAATATGAGCGGTATTATCTGCATATTTTATAGTGCACCACACCACCCTAATTTGACAGCTAAACCGCAGGCCAGGGAAAGACACAACAAACTGCAAACAGTCCACAGCTAGCCAGTTTGGAGGAAGAGGCATTCTGCTGTAGCAAAAAAAAAAAAAGGTCAAAATTGAAAGCCAAACAGGTGAAAGGGGGAACGTTCTGGCCATCACTGCATCCTTTTCAGAAGAACATGAGAGAAGCCGTCCAGGCCTACACGGACTGACAGCTAACGGGGAGGACACGGTTCACATCAGCATCGGTTTCTGCTCAGCCGCACCGACATGTTAAACATGCGGCAGCAATGCAGCACAGTAGACTGAAGGTACCCTGGGAGGGGGTGTATGGGCTCAGAGGACACCAACACAGTTTAAAAAGCACAGCTCCTGCATAACGGAGAGTCCCCAAAAAACACCACCCAAAGAAATGCTTCACGTATTGCACTCATTCCCACCAATTCAAGAAGAGCCAAAGACATTTATGTACAGTACAGTCTAAGAGTTACAGAAAGAGCAAGAGAGAGAGATAGCAGGAGCATGCGGACAGGAGAGAGCGCGAACTAAAGAGAGCGAGAGAGAAAGCAAAGATCAGTGGTTTTACCCAGGATGACATAACGTCTCAAATGATCCTTATCAATTGTCCATACCTAATAAAATGAGAGTATTACTCACTCCAAGTGCATTAAAAAAAAAAAAAAAAGACAATAAATCAACATTCGATAGATCATGTCCCTCCAACTCTGGCAGCTGGCACAGCTACTGTATCTGGTGCTGAATGTCCGATTAATTAACTATTTATTTATTTAAAAAATAATAATAAATCACACCATTTGTAGAGGGTTCAGCATCTTCAACAAAGATCTTGATTTGTTGAGTGCGTTTAAGCTCATCCTTGCTCAGTACGAGAGATGGACGCTCAGCATGTCCAGCCATGACGCACTGCCGAGTACCAAGTCTGTGTCTGCCGCTCCAGCAGGTCTGGGCGCCGGCACGAGGGAGGCCTAGTGCAGTTGGATCTTGAAGGTAGCTAGCTCCATGGGCTCCAGAGCGACGGCGGAGCCGTTGGAGAGGGGCGTGCCCGCGTGCATCAACGTCAGAGACATGGGCTGCAGCAGCTGCAGGTCCAGGCCCCGGAACAGAGCCGCCACGGCCAGCTGGAGACACGGAGCACACAACAGCAGCAGCCTTAGTAGAGTTCCACAGGACAGGGATGCAACAGTCAAATGCAGGATGAAAATTATATAGTGGAAGAAAAAAAACAAAAAAAAACAAATTGCCACTCACTATAATTGATAACATGTAAACAAAGCTTTGCTGTGCCGCTTGGCCGGGTATGGCTGCGGCCCGTGCTCGTTTCTGGAGCTAGCAGGGCTGATGCAGCCGTGTGTTCGCTGTGCAGAGACTTACCTTGCCTTGCGTGGTGGTGCAGTTGAAGCCGGGGTTGTGGGCCTCCAGGCCGCAGTCGAGCCCCAGGCGATGCAGCAGCAGCGCTGTGTGTGGAGAAGGCGAGTGGGAGTCCTGCAGACAACACACACACACACACACACACACACACACACACACACACACACACACACACACACACACACACACGGTGGCAACTTTTGTTCATTTTGACTTCAGTTTCTACTCTGATATGCTGTGAAAGACATGCTTGTGTGCATGCATGCACTGCACATGTGATCTGAAGTTGTTATGCTGGAAGGTCCAGAAGGTGGGTGTGTCAGAGAGACCTGGTTCTGGATGCTCCTGAGGTTGAGCAGGTGGAAATCACAGGGCAGGGCAGCTGCCAGAGGAGAGAAGGTGCGTAGAGGGGGCACGCCCCGCTTCTTCGGAATAACCGGCAGTGCCAGCACCTCGTGGTTCAAAATGGCCGAGGTCATGTGACTCAGCAAGGAGGGGAAGCTGACTGGCGCGCTGTCCACAGTCTGTGGAAGCAAACGTACCCATGAACATCGTGGGCCTACTGCACACAGGACACAAGCACTGCTATAAGGGAGGATTGCTTAACGATCACTGAAGTCAATACTCCGGGAAAAATTATACCGTACGACTAGATACGCTGCAGGAGGAATGGGCAAATTGGAAAGCATTTTTTTTTTTTTTTTTTTTTTTTAATAAAAGGTCTCCACAAACTATTTTAAGCACCAGAATATAAATATTAATCATAGCCCTATACCTCTTATTGCCCCGGTCGATACGGAGACCAAATAAAATAAAGAGCAGAAGTGAGCATGACATTAAATCATTGGGAGATGTATAGGCTTTGAAGTCAGCGCAGGTAATGGGCAGGAACAAAGCTCTACCTATTAGCCTAAGGTTATAGGAGACGGGTGGGGAGGAGGCACATCTACCACTGTTGTCGTGGTAACGTTACCTCGGTCTTGCTGCCTCCTAAAACACGGGCGACGATTTGACTTAGCACGTAGCCGAGTTTGGCGCAAGAGCCCGCAGGCTGCTCGCGTAAGGGGGGGGGGGGTGAGAGAGTGAGAGGGGACATCAAAGAAAGGAGAGAGGAAAAGGAAACGGTGATGAAGAGGGAAGGCTGAGAAAGAGAACTGCATGAAAAAAAGTGCCAGTGGGCATGACGGGCAGCAACAAAACGGTATCCCATATACCTGAAGGGCTCGGCTCTCATTCCAACCCTCTCAAAAGGCAAAAACAAAATGGCATTTTATTGCACTCATTGTGAATAATGAGATATGTCAAAGCAAACACTCACGCTACAAGTACCGTGAATTTGTCTTTAAAACAGGTCAAGCATAGAAGCCCCGATGCCTCTTGCCCAAGCGGCTGCTTCAGTAATACCTGAACAGTGCCACCTAATGGCAGCGTCCCGCCACTTCCTGCACTCCGCCAGGACAACTACACTCACCCTGCTTCTGCTGGACCTCCTCTCCAGCAGGAGGCGGAAGCGGTTGGCCGTCCTCTTGTTGTCCTTCAGGCCTTGCCCCAGGCCCCTATTATCATCCTGCATTAACCGGCGGTCCAAGATCACCTCCAGCTGACCTGTGGAGAGGAGCCAGTGACAGGGTAGGTGGAATCAGATGCAAAGAGAATGCTTGAACCGTCAACATCACCTAAAGAGAGAAAAGACGAGGGGAGAAAAAAAAAAAAAAAAAAGTATTCATGCAGACGATGATATCCACGGCGTTTTCGCTCCAGGCTACTGACCAGACGCGAGGCTGCTGGCCCCCAGGGCCTGGGCCGTGTGCAGCGTGAGGCGGTACTGGCTGTCCTGGATGTAGGCCATGGTGGGCATGGGGTAGAAGTTAGCCTGCAGAGGCAGCTTCTGCAGGTACCTGCGGGGCTGGATCTAAGAGGGAGTGGTCAGTCCACATCACTGCACAGCCTTCCGACTCGCGTCAAAACACATACCATCCAAAGAAAAAGAAAAATCCTAAACTAGTTACAAAGGAAACGGCGAATCAATCCTGAGCTTGTTTACTAAAAGAACTCAGCCTAGAGGCTTATTTTTTCAGATTTAAATACAGATTGTGACTGTAGGCTGATGACGGCATTATCGTTAGCTTGCAGTATGAAACTAGAAAGAGTAGAGTAGACCTGGGGTTCTTCAAGAGAATTAGAGGGCAAATGTCTTGTGATTAGATGGGGATTTAAATGTCAGGACCGACCTGGAAGCCATTGAGGTCTGTGTAGAAGGTGCCCTCGCTCTGGATGTCAGTTACTATACGCATGGCCAGTTCTTTATTTGTCTGGTCCCTGATGTCCACCAGGGTGGTGATGTCCAGTGACAGGCCATCTACACCTGGGGGAAGGAACACGCAAAAGGGTGGAAAAGCACAAATGGCCAGTTTGTGTATGTTTAGGAAGGAGGAAAGCTGGATGAGCGAGTATACCTGGCACATTGTGGATGCGAACTGTCTGCTGGAAGTGCTGGTAGTGTGCGACCACCTCTGCAAAAAGGGGACCTTCTACCACACGCACAATGGGCTGGTCTTTCTGCATGTAGGGCTGACACACAGAATTTGAAACAAAAAGGAGAGAGAGGAGAAAAAAAAAAAAGAGATTCCATCCTTCCAGTTGTCCAAAATAAACCAATGAGTACAGAAGGGTGATGAACTGAAAAGCAATTACCTTGGCATTGCCATCTGGTATAAACAGATAGGCTCCGCTCTTGTCCTTGGAGGGCCGGGTTCCGTAGGTGAAAAACTGCATTTGCACCCGCACCTCCTGAGCGTCGTCCTTCCGGCGGACACTCTGAGTCACAGAGGTGGGAGTGGAGGATGAGTCACGTCAGTTAATCAACACTGAATCCGACACCGCTGGACTGCACCACTGTCCACTGCTAACTCAGCACATCAAGGGCTTGATAAATTAGCTTTAAAAATGTTTTTTAAAGTTTTAAAAATCAAGTGCTTCACCCTCATTTAGACTCAAAATGAGATCAGATATTTGACAGACAGTGGACGGGTTTTTAACAGCAAGAAAGCACTTAAAAATGTATGGAATATGAGGTGAAAACTTGCTTCTATATGCACAGTAAAACTTTTGTTTTAGTTTTGTTATAGTTTTTGTTAAACTTTTGTTACTTTTGCACACGGTCAAAATCCAATTTAGACCAAAACTAAGGATAAAAGCTACAGAAGCTGTGAGCCAAGATTCAAAGAAGTGACATATTTGGCA
The DNA here is from genome assembly GCF_041902795.1 of Electrophorus electricus. Lineage (NCBI taxonomy): Eukaryota > Metazoa > Chordata > Actinopteri > Gymnotiformes > Gymnotidae > Electrophorus > Electrophorus electricus. The sequence goes on along the minus strand of NC_137500.1, from coordinate 3,821,662 downwards.
GAAATTCATTATGCAAACAGCATTGCTGATATAAAAACAATAAATAATAAAGTTATCTGCAAAATAAGCATTTCCAGAAAAGCAGGCCAGCAGAACACTTCACTATTTCACAGATGTAACACAGTCCTAAAGTCAGCATTCTTTAATAACAGTATATTGTATCACTGACATTATTATGATTAGAATCCCAAGATCACCTCAAGCAGGCCTGTGGTTCCAGAGAAGCCCAGCATGAGGGACTGGGTCTGAATGTAGAAGGGCTGGGGGTCAGCTGCTTGTGAGCGTACGGGTAGGGGGTCCACCCCACGCACACTCTGGCTGTGCCCTGGAAGCCTCAGCAGCGTATCGGAGCGCAGGGTCATCGGGGAGTCGGCAGAGTCGTAGAGGTGGAACACGGCCAATCCCAGCGCAGGCAGGCGGGCCATGAAAGAGGCCTGCACAGAAAGCAGGAGTGCAGGGCGATCAGACCCCACAGGAGCTACACTGGAACTATACACACAGAGCAACTCGCACTGGAGTCCCGGACTGACGGGCATGAGCATCTCCACCCACACCCACACCCACACACCTGGTAGACCTCGCCGCTCATTTGCACAGCGGAGGCCCACTGTGCACTGAGCTGGACGGGGAGTGTCTGGCCATCCTCGGTTAACACCCTGACCCGCGCAGAGTTCACCAGCACAGTGACCAAACACAGACGCTCCTGCTCCACTGGGTTAAACAGCACCAGGTACCTGCACGGGAGCAGCAGACACTGCATTTAAGGACTCCACTAATCTGATCTACCGTCTCCAACACCGTCTGATGCTGTACAGTGGTTCGGAAAGTCGTCGAGCTTCAAGCTTCCTGTTAAGGTAAACTCAATGCAATGCACTGGTGCTGCACTGCCTTCTGATTGGCCAGAGGAGCCACACAGAGAGGGAGACGTACCGGGGTGAGGACTCCAACTCAATCAGGGTACGCTGAGGTAGAGAATCCTGCGTGGCGCGCCGGTCATCCTACCACCACAAGCACAACTTTAAAACGAGGTATAAACTGTTTAAATAATAAAAGCCACAGGCAAGCAGACACGCGCGTCACAGAGACGCACGGTGCTCTCCTCACCGTCTCCAGGAAAGGCTCTGTCTGGTAGAAGCGATACACATCTTTATTCTTCATTATGAGGAAGTGAGCCGCATTAATGATCACTCTCTTCAGTCCAATGAGGGAGCGCAGTAACCTGCACCAGCAGAGGGCAGCACAGCAAAGGCCAAACACAGAAAAGTTACAGCCATCAACACACAGGGAAAATGTTACAGTCTAGAGACAGTACAATACTAGTTTTCTGGTACTGATCCGATACCGGTAGGTTGCATTAGAAGGTAGGTAGTCTGTTGCGCACATTGAGTTATCAAAATGATGTAAATATCCATGCAGTGTTTTTATTGCTATTTCAACATGGTCATTAATGGAAAGAAACTGCAACCGTTGACTGCAGTGCATAAAGTGTGCTCAAACTACAAACGCACACTCAGCTGTGAGCCCAGCTGTTATTGGGTCCTGCTGAAACTAACCTGGCTACAAAGTGGTGATGTGCTATTTTCAGTCTGGATTTCTTCTTCATATCCAAATCAAGAATTTTTTGCTGATATCGGCCCAATTCCTGCTACGCAATATCGGATCAGTGTCATCTCTATTACAGTTTAGCCTAGCTCTTCTTTGTAGTGTGCTTAATTTCGGTTCTCATATTCAGGCAGTAAAGCCTGACCTGGTCCCGTAGTCGATGACGACGATCTCCTTGGCAGTGCCGGTGATGGCGTCGTGGTGTTGGAACAGCCCTATGTTGCGCCGGGCGTCGGTCAGCAGGGAGTAGTCGGAGGTGGGGTAACGCCCTTCCATCCTGGCATGGCGTGCGTGGCTCACGGCCAGGCTGTACAAGATCTCTGCGCCCCTAACACAGTACATCCACCACTGAGCATCAAGAGGACACAGCAGCTAGACCAATGACATGACATTCAGCACCAAAACATTAATGAGCCAAAACTCCTTACACTTCGATCTACTTCCCATGGCTCCGTGATCTATGTAATATGGCTCTGACAACTCTGTGACAGACTATACGCCATGTCAGATTTGACATCAGCACGGACAAGCATTCTGTGCTCAAAGATATCCTAATCAAAACACTTGTGGTTCTGGAAAACTGAATCTAGCATCTGGGCAAATGGCTCTATCCAGCTGAGGCAGTGACAGTGGTACTAAGGCTGGGATGTAGTGGGAACACCCCTCTACAATTATAAGCACAGATCCGTGATGCATTGTGCCAGACAGGCAGGGAGGAGCCTGCACAGAGAGCCTCAAGCCACATGGCAAGAGAAAACGACTCATCTCTCTAGGGAATAATAAAGTAGGCAGCTTCTTAAGCACAAGCTCAGTCCTGCCAAAGAGAAAAACTCAAGCCAATGCACTAATTAAAATTATTAAAATCAATAAAACAACTGTCTTTTGCCAATTCCACAGCACATGAACTTAACTAGACAAAAGGCTGCAGGGTGTAAATAAATAAATAAATAAATAAATTATTCACAACAGATTTTTTTTAAACATTTCATCAGTGCAGTCAGTGATTTTAAAAAAGAAAAAGTCACTAGGGGGCAGACTAACCTGAGGTGGGACTCCAGAATGCGGTCCAGGTTTTTGTAGAATGGTCTGGAGGTATAGTAGCCACTCCAGTAATGGTCCTCCCGGTCAGCATAGACGAAGAAGTCTCCGCTCAGCACGGGGTAAGCAGGTGGCCTCGCCCCCATAACAACACCATTTGCCTTGTACACCGCGCTGAAGTAGTCAGTCAGCGTGCCAAACTGGGCCTCAGAAGAAGTTTTAACAAAACAACTTAAGAAATTCAACAGAACTGGTCATAAGCAGAGTGGCCTGCTGCCAAAATGGACATTTTTATAGGCGCTGGTTTAGTTTTCAACTCTGCCTGCTGGGTCTTTCAGTCACAGGCCTCTATAAAGCTGCTTTTTGGCATCAAGTCTAAAGTGCTAAAGATACAAAAAAGGAAAAACAGCCTAGAATTTGCTCCATTTCATTACAAGACACAATAACTGTTGCACAGTTCGCCTTGAGTTTCCCTGCAAACTAGGCTAGGTCTGTTCAGGGTCTTGTGCAAAATACGTGCAGTTACCTGCACATGCATTTCTGGGTGAGAATTCATGTAGTCAAACAGCTTCTGGTAGTTGATATACTGCTGGTCCCACTCCAGAGCTTTGTCATAGCGAAAATCGTCTCCCAGTGGTACCAGTACCACTTTACTGCGGAACAGCTTGGACTTCTTACGATATTGATCCAAAAGGACCTGGGCCCTGGGATACACAGGAGGAAATGGCTAAAGGGTCTTCTAGTCGCCTCTCAACCATTGCTTGAGCGGTGCTGTCTGCCAAAGGGAAGACAGATGGGCAGAAGACACCAACCAGAGGTCAAGAACCCAAAGGCAGGCACCTCCGTTAGGCAGCCACCGCTGGAACCAACTCCCAGATCATTTCAGATGTACCCAAACCTCAGACATCTTTAAATCCAAACTGAAGACATTTGTTTGCTTGTGCCAAATGATTAAATTCCCTTTTTCCACTACATTCATTCCAACTTTAGCTTTTACATTAATGTGTACATATATAAATATTTTATATTCATCTTAGGTCGTGCATGATTTATGTCCATGTAAAGCACTCTGAATTACCCTTGAATATGACACGTGCTGTACAAATAAACTTGCCTTGACTTTGAGAGACAATGGCAGGGTCTTACGAGTGCTAGATGAAACTGCAAAACATGTAATTTTGAATTTGCTTTTCCAAACTCAGACGATTCTTGATTAGGGTTAAAAAAAAATTATGTCCTTACATAATGGAAAATTTAATTCAAATAAAGTTTCTTTTTAAAATGGATTTTAGATGTGCAAAAATAACCACTGCAATCTATAACAGGCAAGTAGTGGAATAAACTTCCCGATGTAAAATTTTTCAAATGGGAGCTCTTCACGTCTTATGAAACAGCACCAGAACATGAAGCAGCTGATGGCTCGCTGAGTGGACATTTTGGGCGTCGGAGGGCAGCTTATATTTTTGTTTGTGTCGAAGCCTAGTGCTCTTCAACTTACCTTACACTTCATTTTAAATTTATTCCACATTGCCTATTCAAATTGAATTCCAGATCAGTCACAGTTTCCTCTTTAGATGCAGTTCCCATGTGGCTTTATTTTCCATCTTTACCCTGGTTCTGTGTTTCCCATATCCCTACACTTCACTGTTTGCACCTGTGCACTTACGCCTGTTGTCCTCCTGTCGTGTGTTGTCGTTCGTTGTAGTTATCTCCAACTATTGTTTCCGTTTGTTTTACTACGTTTTCTGCCCAAGTGCCTTTGTCCAGTGGTTCTCTCACAATGGACTGTGTGCAGCTTTATGAGAATGGATTTGCCATAATTGAACATCAGTCATCACTGCATATGCGTCCTGCCAAAACTCACTTCATGTTACAATAAGTGAGATTTTCACTTCTCTGTGCAGTTCTCTGCAAACTGCTGTTTTCACTGATATGGCATTTAATTACATCTTGATTATCACAATTGATTATCACAACAAATCACATTAAAACAATCAAATTAAACAAATTAATTTTGAAAATTGTCCAGTACTAGGTCTTACCTCTCAGCCACGTTGGTCTCCGAGATGGCGCGTGGAGGAACCTTCCAGGGACAGTTCACCCTGCTGCCTGGCAGTCTCTTAAAGTCAAACTGGCAACAGATTTTTGGGTCAGGCCCACACGTGTGAGGAACATCATAGCTGTAGAAGGGCATCATGTGACAGAACAGGTCTGTGCCAGACTCAGGATCTGTCTCAGAAAAAGAAAGGCATAAAAAATGAAACAACACATATGGCTTTCATCCATAAATTCTGCTGGATGCATCACCACCACTGGCACAAACTGTCACAAAACCTGCCCGGGAATTTGCTTCTTACAGCTTACTGAGAAACTGGCAAGACCATAACTATGTTAAACATCATTACATGCATTTGTTTTCTGTTTACCAGACAGGATGGAAGAACTATATGACTAGTTTTCTGTTGCTGCAACAGCTGTCAGTAGCAACAATGTTTACTACACCCTGTACTGAACTAGGAGCTCATCTCTCACCTGAAGATTTCTGGGCACATATAAATGCTCGTTTTGCATGAAAATAAACACACTTTCTTCAGGACTAGTCCAGGACTAAACATCCTGGTTGTATGATTGTAACCAGGAAGGGCTCACCCCACGCCTGCCTCCACATAAACTCCAAGCTGCGCGTGGAGGCAAAATGCTTCTTAATGGAGTAGTGCACCCTCTGGATCAGCATGCTGGTCAGGTTGGCTTTCTTCAGCAGATAAGGCATGGTGGCACTGTGGCCGAAGGGGTCAACCGCCCAGCCGGAGCAAGGAATCACACCTGAGCGAGCAAATGAATGAACATGGACACACACACACACACAGACACTATTGCAGTGGATCATGATCATGGCAAACAATAATTACATACATGTGTTATGGGTTTGGTGAACATCATCCGAGACACTAAAAAACATTAGTCTCACATTAGTCTCCTACTTGCACGGTTCTGCTAGCATACCCAAGTTCCTCTCCAGCCATTGATGACCTTCAATGAGCTGATCAATCATGGCGAAGTAGTGAGCGTTGGCTTCGTCCGTCATTACCCAGCCTCCGGTCACAAACTCCAGCTGCCCTCCCAGGATGAGTCTGGGAAAGAGCATTTAAAGCGGATATCTGATCAGGAGGACAAGAAAATGCTTACCTATCTACAGCCTTGTGCCATGGTGGACTTCCATTAGCTCTTCTGCAGAGAAGTTATGAATTTAAAATCAACATAGTGGGGCAAATTATTATTGCAGAACTACTTCTTTAAAGAAGTTAATGGAAATGCGATATAAACATCAACTATTAAACATGCACTTAATAGAAGAAAACCAAAAAAAATAAATCACATCAAGCAAGTAAAATGAATTTTAACAACATTATGCAAATGTTAGCCAGGTTGGAGCAGAGTGAGTGAGGGAAATATCCTGAATGCTTTGAGGGCAGCGAGAAATAGTCATTAAACTACTGGAGCGCCTTTCATTTAAATCCCACTGTGCTCCAACTGACACTTACTTGCGCATTGCCTCCTGTTTGAGAGTATCCACACTCTCCCACCACTTAACGAAGAAGGAAATCTCAGACCAGATGAACTTCCTGCGCGGGTCTTCTGTGAGCTTGACCACCATGTTGTTAAAAATGTGTTGCGTCTGTTCGGTGTAATATTTGTCAAAGGTTTTGACCCAGCCTGCCAGTGCAAAAAGAGGCGGTAGTAGTAAACAACGTTTAATTAATAAAGCACAGGACAGCTGATCAAGACACCGTCTAGGGGTTTAGGAGTATCAAGTGTGGTGGATTAGGTTTGGAACTAAATCCCACAAATTGGTCTGGAATATCTTACTATACATTGTCCTAGAAAGTTTTTTAAAAATCACAGTCCTATTCAGAAACAACAGTACAGAGACTTAACCAACATGAAGAAAGGGCCTGAACAAGTTATACTGGACATTCCTCAGTGTCAATTAAAATCCTAAAAGAAAGAAAAAAGGGGAAAAAAAGTAATATAAAAAGATAAACACTTTATACAAAAGTACAGAACTTCTCCAGCAGTGTCTCACACAGAGCAGCTAGCTACAACAAGACACCATTTTAATATTTAGATAGAGACATTGCCGTGCAGTGTTAAAAGGTGGAACCTCTGTGTCAGCATAAACAAAGAAGCGACATGTACATGTTGGACATACCCAGCAGGAGCTCTTCCATGAGCCATTAAACCAGCACAGCCCAACCAGAACACGGGCCACGCCATTAAAGAGAACTAGCAAAGTTCCACAGCAGGGACCTAATCCTGCCACCACAGCTGAACAAGCACTTCTAAGATCGCTGACAGTCATTTGCAGCTAATTAAATTCTTTTAATCATCTGGTTGATTGTTTTCACTCTAGGCAGGTGGGACGTGATATTTTGGGGACATGCCACAATGACCAGTGCATGGGGACGAGAGCCTCATTGTGTGTGGTGCGCAGTACCATGGCCCATCCTGACATGTCCTCCCACCGCACAGTGCCACACCCACTTCCTGACCTACTTTACCTACAGCGTGCTGTCATGCACCACCTATGCGACAGCTTAGTTACAAACAGCAGAGATACCATTGCACTGACATTATTTACCCTGGTGCTTATAATCAGATCACACCTGCTTAATGTGGAAAGTGTTAGAAGGGGAATTAACAAGACAAACTCACATAGACCATTAAAGTTTCAAAAATGACTGAAGGTTGTAGTACAACCACTAAATCATTCATCATTAACATTGAGCATTGGTATAAGATTACCGCAAAGTGTTGAAATTGAACTAACCAACAAGTAAATACAACAGTTTGTTTATACCCACCTGGGTCATTGTGAGAGTGGGGCACCACAAACACCTGAAGAGGCTCATCATCCCACTCAGTGGGCTCATATGTGATCTCAAAACCCTGCTTCCACACACCGCCATCCACATTATCAAAGCTTAGCAGGGAGTATACATCCAGCATCTAAACACGTGCGCGCGCGCACACACACACACACACACACACACACACACACACACACACACACACACACCTCCATAAGACCACTGCTACCAACATAAAATGAAAGTTCGAAATATGTATGTAATATTAAACATCTTCTCCCAGCATGTTGTTCTGGGAGATGAAGCGTGATACTAATTAAAGCACAATCCCCAGCAGCAGCTAAAGTCCTTCCACAGACGCACTCAACATAAGTCTCTGTCAGAGCACAAGCGCTGTGAGGTTGCCCAAGTAGGTGGACACTCGCCTGCAGGTCTGCCTGTCCACGGTGGCCCAGTGCAAACTGGCAGTCCTGGGGCTTCACCGCAAGGAAGGTGGGCCTGCCATCAAAGGGCAGCACCCAGGACCCGTTGGCACTGCGGAAGGGGAGTTGTCCGCTGGGTGAAACGGCGCCCGTGTCCGTGAGCTCGAGCACAGAGTCTTTAATGTGGCTGATGATCTGGTGATTCTCCTCCAGGAGCTGCTCCAGCTGTTCAATGCGGTTCTGCAACACCGAAATCTGGCTCTGAAAATGACAGGGGGAGTTAAGGGGAAGGGAGGCGTAATATACCACCACAGTCCTACAAAAGCAACGAGCCGGAAAATGAGCCTAATTTACCACAGGTTAAGAGACAGCTAGGACTGCAAGACTGACATGTGCTATGTACAGTGTGTGCGCAAAGTCAAAACAATGTCTTGGTTATCAGTCTTGAAAAGAGATATACAGCTTAGAAAGGAGTCAATAAATCTAAACTAATTAACTCATTCTTTTAAATTATATACACTGAATCTCTGTAGTCAAGGCTGCATGATAAGCTGCCAAAACGATTTTGCCTGAGCTTCAAATTACAATGCATAAATGACTGCCTTTTCTTAATCGCATACAATTAAACAGTACACTTATGACAGAATTCTGCAGAATAAGCTAGACAGATAAGCCTGAGTTTAATAAGATTTAAGACTTGAAAATAACCATTGAGCTTCTTGGAAGCCATCTGCCTGAGCCTGAAACATTGCAAACTGATTAAAGAATTAGCATACAGCTAACTTGAAAATGCCAAAAGCTTTAGAGAATGTTTTGCTTGAAAATTCACATGGACGCAAACAATACTGTGGAGATAAACAAAGCGCAACTTTTGGGGGAAAAAGTGTGCGTGTCCTTCAGCACTCTTACCCTCGGAAAGTTTCCGCCACTCTGTCTCCTGGATGGGTCATGCTGGACCCGGTCCAGCATCAGATAGAGAGAGAAGACAGCCACACAGAAGATGGCCCCACCACACACAGTCACCTGTTTCTTCAGCTTCATCTTATCCTTTTAGCCGGGATGTGCAAAGAGCAAAAGACCCCTATAGCTATCCTCAGCTCGACGCAGAAGCCCTACCCACGGCTGGGTGAGAAAGGTGTGAATGTGAAGTCCTTGAAATGTGCAGTGCCTCCAGACAGTCCCGAGGCCACGCTCTGTCAGCACAGTTTCATGTCCTCTCCTGCACTCCCTTAGAGCTCCGCCCTCCTGAGCAGAGGCAGGGGGCGGCCGGCGCCCAGGAGGCTGGTCAGCGAGAGCGGGCCCACGGTCGGTCGGCGGCAGTCAAACCCGTTCCTTCAAAGTGGCCCTTGTCCTCAAGAAGCCCACTGGGATGAAGTGGGGAAAGAAAGGAAGAAAGACAAAAGAAAAGAAAGAAGGACTATGAAAAGAAAAAAATAGAACAATGTAGGTCCCAAACAGAAGGAAACCAGACAGCAAGCCTACTGTTCCTGCAACATAATGTGTTTGAGATTTCCTTTTCGACACAAAGGGTCCAGAGTAGAAGTTCATACACCCGTGATTGCCTCTCTCTCAGTTGACTGAGAAGACAAAGCCATCACAGTGAATGCAGATTTCCACAGAGCAGTTATGAGGGGAAGGATGAAGGTGAAGGTCTTGGATCTTCACGTTCCCTCTTTATTTAGCGTGACTTTTTCTTCTTCCTCTTTTTTAAGCCCAGCTGAAGGGAATGCTGGCTATGTTGAATGTCACTTTACTCTTCAGGCATTATAAACTAAATACAGTGTAGTCCCTTCTACACCAAACACATTAAAAGTATGCAAGGACTGGGAGATAAGGAGTGAAAGATACAGACACAGTCCGAAAAAAAATAAATAAACGAAGTCAAAGACTATATAAGCAGAGTGGCCCTGATTTAGCTGTTAAATTAAACAGGTGTTCCTCCTCCACTCTTCTAACTTAAATCTAAGAGAACCTTATATCCAGTGTTCCTCTGACTTGGCCAGCCCCAGAACAGATTACTATTTAAATATTCGAATTGTCCTCGGTACTCATAAACAGCCTCACATGCTTTGCATCAAAAATATTTCTACGGCCTAGTACACAGGACTTTGCGATCACACAAGTGGAGTTTAGGAGTACCTACAATGACCCTTAATTGGCTTCAAAATCAGTCCCCTTATACAGAGCAATACAGAGCTGTTTCCTCCATGTTCTCATGCTGTCAAGCTTTGGCTCCAGCATCAGGACTCCCTAGAACACAGGAAGCACCTGTATTTTGGAGAAGAAAACAACACAAAAAAAAAAAAAAAAGTGTCAAGCATGCTTATTGTTGCTTTTCCCCGATGTCCGGTCATCAGCTTCTTTAAGCGTCCGGGATTTAATATAACGAGATTTAAGAGTGGACGTGCAAGATAACTGCACCACTAACGCGCCTTCAACACCACCCATAAATACGCTGCTCAGTGTGACTAAAATTAGTCAGTCCATGTGCACCAAGCATAATAGCTTGCATAAGAGAAATTGAGTTATATTAACATAAATATCAATCGTTATCACCAGCAGGTAAACAGTGTTTATCATCATCAAATGCAGCTCGACAGCTAGCTAGCGGTTAGCTAAGTTAAGATAGAAAGCTAACGCAGCTAATTACCTGCCATACAGTGTATAGGCTGGCTAAAGCAGGAATAGCACAAATGCCATTAGTGAACTCCAGGTGTACGCTTTACCTTAGTGAACGTTACTAGTTAGGTAGTTAAACTACCTAAACACCGAGCACAGTTAGCCAGCTGGCTAACTAACGTTAGATAATAATTTACTAGCATGATAGCTAGTATGATAGCATGATAGCTTAGCTTAGCTAGCGAGTCCGTTCTTCTCCCATTTTCACACAGCGACTTCTCATTTGTTCTCTAGATTTATATGGCATCATTCATTTATACCACTGACAAAACTACAGCGTGGAAACGCTCAAGAAAACAACAGCATTTGTAACTCGTGGGGAAAAAAGCTTTACCCGTAACCCCGTCCTCGAAGATGTGTGTTATCCGTGTGCCAGTGCCGGACACTCGGGATGGAGAGGAGTGTCGGGACGTGTTTGTGTTTGTTTTCTCCGTTTCAATGGACTGTTATTCTAATCTGAATACCGTGCTCTCTGGCAAACAAGTTAGCTGGGGAGAAAATGTACGTTGTTAGAATAGTCGGAGGTGTGAAGAAGGAAAAAAAAAAAAACCCGAGCTCCAACACTACACCAAAAATAGAAAATATAAATCTTGAAAGTATTTAAAAGCAGGTTGAAGTGTTATGGTACACACGAAAGCGCAATGGAAAGTGTTAAGGGGGCCCAAGTGTTAGGATGCGTTAATGTATCAGGACACGGCGACTTCAGAAGACACGGAGGACTGTCTTCTGTCTCATGAGAAAGCACTGAAGACTCGTGATTTATCATCAAGCAAGACAAAAAACTGCAAAAGCCACCGAGGGTGTCCAAATATGACTTTGAACTTTATACTGCTTCAGTTTTATGCTCAACAAAATTGAACTGTATTGTAGTCTAGCCTGGCCTTATGATCATCTATCTTTATTTGTTTGGGGTTTTTTTTGCTTGAGTATTTATTTTTAAAAGCCCCGAGGTGAAAGCTGAGCTAGTACTGAATTATTTATCCCCAGGCAGTCAAGCAGAGACAGTCCAGAGGAAATATATTATGCATACGTTGAAGATTGTTCTGGAGCCACCAAGGCATCCTGCAATCGCTTGATCACTTTGAGTACACACCTCTCTTTTGTATCTGAGTAGGAACTAATAATAACATGTCTTAACACTTCTCTTGGAGGCCTATTTTTGCCGCAAAGAGGGACAGAATGATACAAGTTTTTTCCCCTTTTGATTCAGCTTTAACTCAGCTCCTCACTTTGAGTGGTCCAGTTTTAGTTCATCTCATAGCTACAGCCCAGGACTGATTGTACTTGGAGTATATGACATAAACTTACACCATCACTGGGGTATGAAAAAGGAATGGTAACTTGAGAAAGTCTAAACTCACGTTGGATACGTGTAAGGCCACTTTACGTTTTCACACCACAAAACTGGTGTGTACTTTTTGAAACCAGCAAACGGTATAATGTAGTACATGGCTACACCCCCAAATTGGGGTTTCAGCAAAAATCTGATCCTTTTTAAAATCTTTTGCAAGAAAGAAGCTTTTTATCTTTGGGACCCAAAATAAACTCCGGCAGCTGTTCAAATAAAACAACTTTTTTACAAAGCAAAACAAACTCCCAGTGTGTGTAAAAGTTAACTATTTAGAGGGATGAGGTTTATATAGAGAATGGACGCAGCGCTAAACCCACGTTCATTTTGGTTCAAATGTGCTACTATTGAACCCCAGTTAGTAATCCGTGCAGCTATAATTACTTAACTCATCACCCACCGAGCAAACGTCCGCACAACTCGGTACTAGACTGTGTAGAGAGTCTATAACTATGAAGACACACAGCTAGCCGGCTATCTAACTCCAGGCTAACTCCTTTTATGGTAATACCTCGCGGGTCTGAGCGTAATACGTCATCAATGTGCGCCGGAAGGTTGAGAATAGAAAAAAAAAACATTTGTTAGCTGAGGTAGCTAGGTTAGATATCTGAAATATATATAGATATAGATATAGGTATAGATATATCCATATATACTCGGTTTAGGACCATTTAGCAATTTAAGTTAGTGTCGCTGGGTAGGATAATTTTCCACAAAACACTTACACTGGAGCAGCGAAAGGTAAGAAGAGTAAAGCATTACCGAAGAGGCACCATCAAGCAGTTACACCGTTATTGACAGTGACATGGTATGTTATAAACATCGATTATACGATTTGGAACAGAAGGAGCTCTGTTTTTAGGAAATGTGTTTTTAACTAATACTAACCTAAAAAGAAGCTATCAGGCGTTTTGGGTGAAGCAGACTGTTAAACTCTTATGTGGATGTCCGTTAGTTACATCAGCTGTCCTTAACTCGCGTTAGGAGAGGTCCGTCTACACAGTGATATCCATTCCTCGTTTTTTGTCTCGTTAGATGACTAAGGACCCGTCCGCTCTGAAAGAGGAGGGCAATAAGCTGTTTAAAAGGGGCGACCTGGAGGGAGCGCTCAGCTGCTACACCAGCGCGCTCGAGCTCAGCGCGTGTCAGGATCAAAGCGCCGTCCTGTATCGCAACCGTTCCGCGTGCTATCTCAAACTCCAGGACTATTCCAAGGCAGAGGCCGATGCTACGAGAGGTAACATGTGCCCTGAGGTGACCAAGAGGCTTGCTATTGGGTGGTTTTGAAACTTTTAAGACGCATGTTTTAACTGAAAGTTTCTTTAGCTCTTGAAACCGATCCAGGTGATATTAAGGCGAGGTTCCGCCGGGCCCAGGCTTTGCATATGCTTGGGAAGCTGGATCAGTCCTTTCTGGATGCCCAAAAATGTGCCCAGTTGGAGCCCAAGAATAAGGCTTTTCAAGAGCTGCTCGGGCAACTAAGTGCCCAGATCCAACAGAAGGTACTTTATCCACTGTATCTTGTTATTCCACATCACACGCAAAAACACTAACGATAGAAGAGCTGTACTTTCACCACAGCACCCAAAATATTGCCTGTTTGTGTATTTCTTCAGTGTTTACCTTAAAACTGTGGAGATTATAACTGGTGCTATGTGCTCTCGTTCATCTAGGCTGTGCAGCTCTCATCCACAGACTCACGGGTTCAACAGATGTTTGACCTCCTTTCGAACAGCTCTGCACAGGCTTCAGACAGACAGAAGGTACTTGCCCGTTTGAAGCAGCAGTCTTAAAAACTATGACCATGGCTGCGTGAAGTCCTTGTGGTTTTGCTTAGGCTGCTCAGAACCTGGTGGTGCTCTCTCGTGAAGATGCTGGGGCAGAGCAGATCTTCAGGAATGACGGCGTAAAGCTCCTCCAGAAACTGCTGGAGTCTCAACAGGAGGACTTTGTGCTCCCTGCCCTTCGAACTCTGGTTGGCTTGTGCACAGGACACCAGCCGAGGGTGAGGCACCATCCCATGCATCCCGTCTCCTCTAACCGAATGCTCTCGTGTCCTGCCCTCGCGTCTGTCATTTATTCAGATCCCCCTTTGCCTGCAGACCATGGCCATTGTCAATGACCTGGGCATGGACAGGTTGTGTGGGGTCATGGGGTCAGCGACCTCGGCAGTGTCCCTCTCTGCATGTCATCTGCTTCAAGTGATGTTTGAGGCTCTCACCGAGGGCATGAAAAAGGATGTCAGAGGGAAGGACGAGGCCTTACTGCCAGGTGAGCGTCCAGGAAAAATCAATAGGTATGTGAACTCAGGTAAAATTAAAACCTCACACAATTATTAGATTGAATCGAGGTGAACCTTAGCTTGACGTAAGAGAGTAGACTACTGTGTTTTTTACGGCATTTGGCAGAAGCTCTGTTAGTATTACAGTACATACACTCCCTAGAAAACGAACCCATGGCCATTGTGCTACTAGCACCCTGTTCAACAGAGCTACAGGAGTACACTTTGATAGGGTGTTATGCCTGTTTTAACTACCATGAAATGAAAGGAGGCTGTAGCAGAATTAAAGTTTTTCTTGCTCAAATTTTTCTCTTTGTTCAGAGTACTATGTAGTAAAGATTTTCTTTTAGTTGTTTGTGCACATTTGCTGTCATTCCTTTAAGGCAGAAGTGGTATCTTATGCAGTTTTCGTTTTTCTACATTTTATATCTTTGCCAAAAAAAATGCAGTGCAAATCTTTGCATTGCAGTCCTCATTTTCTCACTTTTCTGTATCTTTGCAGCAACAGTGATTAAAAAAAACATGAAATCTGTGAACATTAACCCCATTTTTTTGATTGCCAACTGGCTGTCATTGTGAAATTTTTTATATTTTTCTGAGAAACTGCCCTTTACACAGGCTCACATGTTGAGCAGTTTAGAAACAAAATACAGCAAATTTCGCCTTTATCAACTCCCATGAATTCTGCCACATCAGCGCCAGCATCCAGTATGTAGGTGTGTGTGGAGGGGTTCTTTAAATATGTGCCCTGCACCTGTGCCACAGAGCCTTCTAGTGAGCTGCGTTCCATGCTGCGGCATCTTATCGACATGCTGCCTGCGTCGAGCGTGTCTGGGCCAGGCCGCGACAGTGCCATCAACCTGCTGGTCAAACAGGTGCCCCGGAAATCTCACAAGAATCCTGACAACTCCCTCAGCCTGTGGGTCATTGACCAGGGTGAGAGCCATAGGAATGGGTCACAGCACCTTCTGTCATTTATTTTTAGAAGTTTAAGTAGACCATGCAGGAAATCATGATGCACCCTCAACCTAATTTACCATATTTAAACGAAACTGAAATGACTATAAATTGCGTGTTCAGCGTGCTGCCCAGTGTCAAGGAAGTTGCTGATGTTGAATTGTGTCTCTAATCCATTGTCTTCTCCACAGGCCTTAAGAAGATCCTGGAAGTGGCAGGAACAGTTCCTGAGGTAACAGGTGGTCCATCGCTCACTGACAACACCCCCATGAGCTGCTCTGTGCTGCTCAGTAAGTTATATGATGATTTGAAGAGTGACAGAGAGCGGGAGAACTTCAACAAGCTGTGTGAGGAATACATCCAGTGAGTACAGCACTTCTCCAGCAGATCTGATGTAACGAGTACGAATTTGTTCCCTCTCGGTTGTGACTGGAAAAAGTATGTCGTGCTTTTGATTAAAAGAGGTGCACATGAACGTAATTCCTAAGAACATCTTTTGTGTGTAGGCACCACTTTGGGAGCTCAGGCTTGGAGAGCAAGCTGCGTGCGATACAGACGGTGTCGGCCCTGCTGCAGGGCCCCAGTGACGTGGGCAACCGCACCCTGGAGATGTCAGGCATGATGGAGGCGGTCATTTCTCTGTGCGCCTCTGAGAATGTCACCCACCAGCAGGTGGCTATAGAGACACTCATTCATGCTGCCGGCAAGGCCAAGAGAGCATCTTTCATCACGGCAAATGGAGTGGCATTGCTGAAGGACCTTTATAAGAAGAGTGAAAATGACCAGATACGAGTGCGTGCTCTTGTGGTGAGTGCTACATTAAAACCGCTGGTTTTCTAGGTACAGGTTTCCTTATATAAGTTGATTATGGCAGGACATTCATTGATTAGACATTAATAAAATTGCATAATGATGTGGGTGGTATAACACACACAGTAACTCCTTATTGCATTGCAGCTCAAAGTGCTGTCCAAAAATTGTACATTTAGAATAAACATAAACATGATAATGAAAGAAATTTGGTAATACAGGTGAGAAACATAATTCAAGCAATACACAATTAAAAATATTAAAACCTTGAAATAAATAAGTTAAAAATAAAGTAAAATTCAAAAATGATAATAATAATAATAATAATTAAAAATTACATAATTATTATCAAAATTAATACAAGCACTGATTAAAAGTTAATGTTAAGAAACGATAGTGTCAATAGTATATTGCATGAAATATACATGATGCATGAAAAACTCATACAGTTATGTAAGAATTTGGGTTGCTTTCTGCTTTTGTTTGCTTCAGTGCTATTTTGTTGCGTTTCAGGGCTTGTGCAAACTTGGCTCGGCCGGAGGCACAGACTTCAGCATGAAACAGTTTGCAGAGGGATCAACTCTCAAACTCGCCAAACAGTGCAGGAAGTAGGTTTGATTTTTTTCCCCCCAAGTTTCAGTGGTGTAACTCAGTGAAACAGTGAAGTGAGGGCTGGAGCACGCCTGGATGCACAGACACACAGACATCTCCCCCTCCTGCAAAGTTAAAGCATCACGGATTCTCTCATGCGATAAAAGTGCCTGTAGCAAGCATCAGCGCATGAGTAGCACTGCAGTTCAGCTTGTATACACAAGCAAGTGTGCACGCTCACTGGCTTCCAAAATGATCCTTCCAGTTACGGAATTTGACACTGTTCTTGTGGGCCAGTGAGGTTCCCACATAGATGGTGTGCTTTGTGTAAAACTGATGTGATAAGAACTAGTGCAGGCCCTTAAACCTGGATTACACTGTATTTTATGACTGGTACAATACTAATCGCATCACCATGTGTGAAGATGGAGGTGTATAAACTAAACAGTTGCCTTTATTTATTGCATATACTAATACTTTTTTCACCAGGTGGCTGTGTAATGACTCTCTTCTCCCGAACTCTCGGCGCTGGGCTGTCGAGGGCCTGGCCTACCTCACCTTTGATGCAGATGTCAAGGAGGACTTGGTGGGGGATACGAATGCTCTTCAAGCCATGTTTCATCTGGCTAAGGTAAATGGATAATTAACAGCCAGAGCCAGTATAGTCCAAAGATCTAACGAAAAGTTAATTACAGCATAATTACACTAGAGCTCAGACTAGTGTTGTCTTGTGTCAGGAAAACCAGGCCTACATTTTGAGTGCAATAAAGGAATGGCTGTTTATCATCTGGTACTCAAAACTGGTTTAAAAAGCCTTTTTTTTTTTTTGGAATACCAGTGAAGTGACTTTCCTCAACAGCAGCATATGTTACTGTTGTGTAAAGGGTTATATCTGGTTAAATCACCCCTATGAATAGGAGTTTCTACACCAATTCTACATTCCACTGAGGACAATGATTGCAAATATGCTTTTTTAAAAATGTGAAAATGTTAAAAAAAAAATAATAATTTAAAGGTACATTAAAAATCGCCACTGTTTACAGTAATCTAAAATTTCACAATGACAGCCAGTTGGCAACAAAGCCTGAAAAACCATCCGATACTGTGACAAATCCAGCCTGAAACTAGCACAGCAGGGCTTTATAGAAGCGCAGTGCATGAGATAGTTTTAGTGGGACGCATGATACCAGCTGGGCTAATTTGAGCACAGTTAATACACCACTGTGGAGTTTAACTGCAGCGTTTTCTTATATTATATTCAATTGCAAATAGTAACGGAAGTTCAGGGTCAGCGAAAGGAGAAAGAGCAGTAGACAGAAACAGCCAGAGAGATGAAATAATATGCAAGTTTTGCCTTCTCTAAATTCACAAAGTCACTCTCTGGCTTAGTATATTCAAACTGCATGAAGTGCTGTTTTCCATTAGCCTGCTGAGTTTTGAGGTAGAGTTGATATTTTGAAATTCAAACAACTTGCCATAGTTTTTTTGTTTTTTTTCCCTAGAACAATTACCATTCTCTAAACAATATCAGATACAATTTATATTGTTTTAAGCCGAGCTCCAGTGAATAGAGAACTGGCAGTCTCTCCCTCTCTGTAGTAGTAATAATAATAATAATAAGCACCAAATGCACTACCCATTAAGTGATTAATGGGTAGTGCATTGGGTGTTTATCTGAAATTCATAAGAACAGTTATAAGATTATTATTATTATTATTATTATTATTATTAAGTTAATGTGGAATTACATTTGCATTCACTAATAAGAAAAAATGCAGACGAACTATAGTGTACATTTCAGGAGTGAGTGAGTGAGGCCGGTGTACTCAGCAGTGACAGCTGGACTGTGTGTGCGTGCGCACTGAGGGTGACTACTGTAAAGTTGAGAACCAAGCAGGTGATCAACAAGACAGTAAATATCATCCCAGTAAGAGAGACCCTGACTGTAAGGCAATGGAAGGAAAAAAATTTTAATGCTTTAGTAAACAGAGTTTTTTGTTTTTTTAAATTTTATTTATTTTGGTCTGTCATTTTCATTCATAACATCTGTTAAAGAGCATATAATATAAACAACCAAACTACAGCTCCACTCTGTTTTTTAATGAAAAGAAATTGGCTCTGTATTAATATTCAGCAACATTCAAATGCAAGATATGGCTATTGGATTGGTACCAGAAAAACTAGTATCATGCAATCTCTAGTATGTATAGTTGTGGCCAAAGCTTTTGAGACTGACACAGTTGGTTTTCACAAAATTTACTGCCTCAGTTTTTTTGACATGTTTATATGGTATAGTGAAGTACAATTATAAGCATTTCATAAAGTTGTTTTTTTTGTTTTGTTTTTTTGGGGGGTTTTTTACATTTTTTTATTGACATACATCCAATTTAAGCAAAGACTTAATATTTACAGTGTTGACCCTTCTTTTTTTAAGACGTCTGCAATTTGGCTTGGCATGCTGGATATCAGCTTCTGAGCCAAATCTTGACTGATGGCAATACATTCTTGCCTAATCAGTCCTTGGAGTTGCTCACACCCACCCTCTTTTTGAGGATTGACAACAGGTTCTCAATGGGATTGAGATCTTGGGAGTTTCCTGGCCATGGACCCAAAATTTCAATATTTTGTTCACTGATACACTTGGTTATCACTTTTGCCTTGTGACATGGTGCTCTGTCATTTCTGGAAAAAGCATTGTTCTTCATCTGGCTTGTTGGAAGTTGTTCTTAAAGGATGTTTTGATACACACGCACATCCACATTAAAACAGAACACTACTGTTGACTGCTATGCCATCAATGACCGAAAGGGAATGTCAACGACAGGTGTGGGCTAGAATACTGTCAGGCAGCCCAAACCTAGACAGGAGCAATTGAGGATTAAGGGCCTTGCTCAAGGGTCCAACAGCAGCAACTCAGCAGTGGCAGGGCTTGAACCATCAACCCTTCAATTACAAGTCAAGCACCGTAACCACTGAGCTATCACTGCCCTGGTTTGATACTATTGCTTATTCATGGCAGTGTTCTTAGGTAACATTTTGAGCAAACCCACTCCCTTGGATGAGAAGCAACCTCACACATGAATGGTCTCAGGATGCCTCACTGTTGGCATGACACAGGACTCATGGTAGCGCTCACCTTTTCTTCTCCAAACAATCATTTGTCCAGGTGTCCCAAACAGTCTGAAGGGGGCTTCATCAAAGAAAATAACTTTACTCCAATCCCTGTACTTCCTGCAGAATGTCAGTCTGTCCTTGTTTTTCATCGAGAGATGTGGCTTGTTTGCTGCCCTTCTTGACACTAAGCCATCTTCCAAAAGCCTTCGCCTCACAGTGCGTGCAGATGCACTCACACCTGCCTTCTGCCATTCCTGAGCTCTGCACTGGTGGTGACCCGATCCAGGAGCTGCATCCACTTTAGGAGATGGTCCTGGTGCTTGCTTGACTTTCTTGAGCACCCTGAAGCCTTCTTCACTGAAATCGAACCTCTCTCCTTGAGGTTCTTGACGATTCGATAAATGAATGATTTAGGTGGTATCTTACTAGCAGCAATGTCGTTGCCTGTGAAGCCCTTTTGAGGCAATGCAGTGATGACTGCCACAACTGTAGTTATAATTATATGCAGTTATAACGGTTATATGTAGTTATATAAGTTGTATAGGAAAGGTGTAATCACGTTTAAAATTATGGGATTAACTATTTTTAGTCCACTCAATTATTTATGTATTAATTTCTTGTTGTTTTTTACATTTGTTCTTATTTTTCCTTTTTTCTGCAGTCTGAGGATAAGACGGTATTGTTTGCGATTGGATCCACTTTGGTAAACTGCACCAACAGTTACGACGTTGAAAAGCCAGATCCTCAGATGGTGGAATTGGCCAAGTACGCCAAACAACATGTGCCAGAGGAACATCCGAAGGTATCTGCACACGGCCATCTGCTGGTCAAACACCAGGCCAGCAGCCCAGGTCTGCTGGGCCCGGTGTTGTTGGTACCACGTAAACTGGAAAGTGACGGTGCATGTGCTGCTGTGTAGGACGCTCAACCTTTTGTGGAGAAGCGGCTGCTTAAACTGCTGGAGGCCGGAGTGGTGTCGGCTCTAGTGTGCATGGTAAAACAAGAAAGTCCTGCGCTCACGGAGACATGCAAGGAATGCATCGCCAGGTCTGTGGCTCTCCTCGGGCTGTTTATTTATCAACCTTCTTGCTTGTATACATGTGTGAGGCACAGATTAATATTACATCAAGAGCCTCGGGATGATCACCACTGCCAAGTGGACCACTTTAGGATGTACTGCGATCACTAAAAGTGGTTCAAACGTCCTTCCTTGTGAGGGACGACTCTTCTTTCTGACAGGGTGTTCCTGGCTCTGGTGGACCGACAGGAGGCCCGGGGCACAGTGGTGGCACAAGGGGGTGGAAAAGTACAGCACCGTTTCGCCCCAAACCGCACAAAAACACACGCGCATTCCTTTACGTAATTACTGCACAATACTGTTATTACTGCTATTACTGTTCATCTGCACAGGCCTTGTTACCACTGGTGTCAGAAAGCACTGATGTGGGGAAGATCAAAGCAGCACAGGCACTGGCAAAGATCACCATTACCTCGAATCCTGAGATTGCCTTCCCTGGAGAGAGGGTGAGCACTAGCAAATGCACAGGTTATGCATAACTTTGGCTGTACATCTTAGATTTTGCTTGGAGAAGGTAAACACCTCGTGGTGCTCCATTATAATGCTTTTTTTATGTGGCTGTAGGTCTATGAGGTGGTACGTCCCCTGGTCAGTCTCTTAGCCCTGGAATGCTCTCTACTGCAGAACTTTGAGGCTCTGATGGCCCTCACCAACCTAGCTGGCATCAGTGAGAGAATCAGGTTGGTCTAGCCACATGCAAACACTGATATGCCAAAAGAGCTGCATTTCTCCCATCATGTGTTGGTCTCTGTTTTTTATATTAAATGTACATGAAAGAGAGTCAACTGAGAACTAGAAACCTGTTTTCTGACTCCAGGCAGAAGATCATTAAGGAGAAAGCTGTGTCTAAAGTGGAGGGCTACATGTTTGAGGAGAATGACCTTGTGCGGGCAGCAGCCACTGAGTGCATGTGTAACCTGGTCTTAAGCCCTGAGGTGCGTCCCAGCTCTAGAGTTAGAGAGAGAGAAAGGTCATATGTAACTCACAAGCCTTTTGGTTACCTACCACAAGAATTCCCTTCCTCCTTTCTTTTGGAATGGGCTGTTTCACGTTGTTCCGCTCCCACAGGTGCAGAAGCTTTACCTGGCCACAGATAGCGACCGCCTGAAGCTCTTGGTACTGTACAGCGGTGAGGATGACGAGAGACTGAGGAAGGCTGCGGCAGGAACTCTGGCAGTGCTGACTGGAGATATGCCTGAGCTGTGCACACGGATCCCCAGTACAGTGAGTTGTTTCAGCATTGTTTCTGGCATATCTGGTCTACAGTTTTTATTAGGCCCGAGTGTGGGGGGAAAGTCAAAGGGAAAAACACCAGTCGAGATATGTTGAAGGATGATTCCTTTTACGGATTTCCATATATATAACTTTTTCAGAATGAAATTTTGACTTTTGACTCTCTTTTTTTTTTTTTTTTTAAGTTTTTTTTTTTTTAAGTTTCATACACCCCAACCATGTCCTCTCCTGTGTGCAGACAAGTCACTGGATGGAGATCCTGCAGGCCCTGCTGCTGAGCGAGAGCCAGGACCTGCAGCACCGCGGTGTGGTCATCACACTGAACCTGATACAGGCGGAGAAGAGCCTGGCAGAGAAGCTAATGGAGAGCGAGGCACTGGAGATCCTCTCTGTGCTGGCTAAAGGGGGTGAGGCTAGCTATGCTCCTGTTACCAGAGCAGCCCAGCGCTGCCTAGACCTGGCTCTGGAGTATCGGCTAATCAAGAGTTATGAGGCAGAAGCCAATGGGACGTCCGCACCATAACTGGAAGTGTCATCCCTACAGACAAAGCTCCCTACGTGTCTTCGAAGAAAAACGTTTGCAATACTTTATGATGTAGTCTAGAAATGTCTTTTAGAGCTGTTCCACTGTACGCGTGGAAGAATGAAAATAAGAATGTGCGACTTGGCAAGAGCAGAGGCTTGACAGTCTCAGCAATCTTCATTTAATAGCAGATTTTATTTCTAAATTAAGTTTGGGATGATATAAAACTATGAATTGTGGCTTTTTACAGAGATGTTGTGTATTTGGGGCAATGTTGCAGTCACCAGCTTCCTACAATGGAGTGTTTCTGAAGAACAGCACACATGTTAAGAGACCAAATATTTAATTCACTACCATTACTTGCACTGTTTTTCACTTTGTTTAGTACTGTATTTTGCATTCCAGTAAATTATTCAATTGAAAGCTCTATATTAAATGTATCATTACTTTTATTATTATATCAGGCCAAAGTCCCTTTATGAGGACACATTTATTGCATTTACATCCTTGTAGAAATTGTCATGTTCTTTCTTTCTACGTGAACGAAAGAACTTTGCTGTTTAGCAGCCTGTTATCTTTAAAAACGTAACCAAGATTGTAAGAGTTTAGTACGCAGCTTCTTTCTTTATTGCTATCACCATTCTGTGCCCTTACAAGCCTTTTAAGGTTTAACTTACATATTTTATATTGCCGATGGACTACTCCGTGTGAGAAAATGAATATGCCGTCTGAACGTCGTTTTACGCAGTCGTTTCCACGAATATTATTCATTTTGTTTCTGAACACCTTCCATCAACTTACAACACCCTTGTACACTAGAAATAAGTACTTTTCTCCTAACCAATCACAGCAGGCGTGACGTGCTAAAGGGGGCGGGGCAGAGCGTGTCGTGACTAGGGCGGACACGTGGAGTAGGTTGAGAGCTGGCAGCAGGAAACCATGATTTCCGGTCCGAGGATTCAGAAGCCCAGACATGGCTCACCGTCACACTTTCACTTACGGCCCCGAGGACTTCGTATTTGAGGTGTGCCCGGCTAGTGGAGGCACTAGTCGAGCGGCGTCTAGGTTCGACAGGACCCTGAGGTCTACCTGGGCAGACAAGATGAGCCGCGGGCTTTTCAGATATCGTTTAGGGGATCTGGAGACCAAGGTTCTGCCGGGCGAGCTGGGATATGTCGCCCAGCTGAACATTAAACGAGGCACCGAGAGACGGAAGCCTCAAGACGTCGCAAGCATTCGGCAGAGCTTCGACCCCAGATTGTTCAATTTCAACAAAATACACCCCGAGGAGCTGCTGTTTGACGTGCGTAAAGTTGAACCAGACGGCACGGCTGAGGTCGCATGTGCGGCAATCCTGAACGTTAGCCCCCTGGAGTTCGGGCATTGCCTGCTGGTGCCCGAGCCCATGCGCTGTCACCCCCAAATCCTGACGCCCCGAGCCGTCCGGGTTGGAATCGAGTCTGTCTTTCTTAGCGCTGATCCAGGGTACCGAGTTGGCTTCAACAGTCTTGGTGCCTTTGCGTCTGTTAACCATCTACACCTTCATGGATATTACCTGGACCACGCGTTGAGAATTGAATGGGCCCCCGCCGAATTAATAGCCCCCGACAAGGGTCTGTACCGTCTGCGTTTCCCGAATGGATTCGTGTTTTACACCGATGGCCGGGATTTGCATGCGACTGTGGCAAACATCTGTAAAGTCACTGACGTTCTCGTCGAGAGAAATATTGCGCACAATGTTTTCATCACCCGAGGCTGCCCTCCCGACAGCGACGGTGTGCCATCGGCGCAGCGACACGGGGTGCGCGTCTTGGTCTGGCCGCGAGTGGCCTCTTTTGGAGCCAAAGAAGAGTCCGCCTTCAACGTAGCCCTCTGTGAATTGGCAGGGCACCTTCCGTTTAAAAACAGACAAGACTTTGAAAGCTTCACTGAGGGCGAGGTCAAGGCAATGGTTCAGAAATTTGTGCTTAACGATGAAGAGTTTGTTGAATTACAAAAACAGATTGTTGAGATCTTCTGAAGGATGACCTACACGTTTTAGCTGTGTTTAGTAATGGGTTCGAGAAGGAACCCCCTGCTGTTTCTAAGAATTATATAGCTCTGTTACGGAAAGGAGATGATAACCATGTTGACAGTGTAAATAAACAATGAATTCAGCTTTCATCTACGGAATCAGTCTTTCCTATCATTGCTCTGTAAATTTTGTAAGCACAGTTATCTGGACCATTGCCTAAATGCAGCTTTTTAGATGCAAGAGTATTTCTCTGCTTAGTGAAAATTTAATGAGGTGCCCTAGAAAAGCATTTTAGCTTAATCCTTGCAATTACTGTTATTAGGAACAGTGAGGAGCACCTTCTAGTACAATGAAAAAGCATAACAGTGGTAAGACGGGTATTATTCTATTCAGTGCCTCACAATATAAAGAACGTTCAGTGGAGAAAGGGCCATTTAATATGTATTTATATTTATCTCTCTTTGTGGTATTGATTGTGCTTTTGTGATCCAGTGTGGGTAAGCATAATCAGCTATTTGTAACTATAGAAAGCCAAAGTTCAGTAACTGAGCTGCTGCTATTCATTTTGTGAGTCTGTCATTTAAAGAAAAAAAAAAAGCTACAAGCGTGTGTGGCTATTTGGTAATCTGTTGGATATAAAAGGAGCGGACTGTTACCTGCTAAGATGATGGTGGGTGCCAGGGTAAAGACATGTATTACACGTCCCACCAACCACAACAGACCATATAGAGCAGCATCTCTATGTTGGTCATCTGCAATCTTTGTTGGCCGTTGTTTTGTTAGGAAGGTTCATCTTGGAAACGAGAGCCCGCACCCTGACCACATGATGTCTCTTAAATTTACTGAATGTAAATCGGTGGCATGCGTTGTATAAAGCGGGTACGCTTTCTGAACACCTCCTTCAGCACACTCGTGGTTGTCCTCTGACGTTAGCTGGCTAAAGCAGCATGTACACAGATAGTGACGTTTTACTGGTAGTGCCATAGCTGCTACAGGCCATCACAGTAGAGAAAATCTTACATTTCCTTGGTCAGATTTCAATCGTTTGGCCAATAGCCTTACAGAACTCTGTAGAAGGGCCACACAGGCACGCTAATGAGCAATGTTCGTTAGTCCGTGTCTAAATGCATCCTATAGTAACCAAGGATACGTCAAGTAGCCTATATGAATGGGTTGTTGTTGTTGTTGTTGTTGTTGTTGTTTATCTTCATTTATTTATGAAATCTTTTTTATATTATTTTCCCATCCACTTATTTGTTATGCCTTCTTTGAAGGGTGAGAAGGGCCTTACTGCACACCACTGTAAGTTGCCAGAAAACATAAAACTGGTGTAATGATTTTACCTGGTGAACTTCAATATAACTGAACAATGCATTTCAACCTCAGTCTGGGGTGCTGTCTGCCAACTCGGCTGAAGCTTTCACCCATGAACTCCAGGCCATGCAGAATAGCGTTGTGTGGTTTTAGAGAGCCTATAACGTGGTATGGCCATGTGACATTCTCCAGCTAGCTGCTTTATTGAAAGCGGCCTGAGCTTTTGACGTCCTGCTGAACTGGATGCTCGTACTCGGGCTGCTAAACACAGTCGGGGGACTCATGAAGGTCGAGTTAATTTGCTGAAGTTGCTCTACAAACCACCAAAACCTTGGTTCTTTTTTTCAAAAGTATGAGAGTCCATTTATGTGTGACCTTAACTGTGTAACAGGTTCATTAACTCTATACTATGTTCTCTATGAATTTTAGACTAGATTTTGGAAATGATTTAATGTTAATGTGTTCTAGTGTGTTAATAAATGTAAACATAAATATGAAATATGTGTTTGTACCCATTTCTGAATGTTTGAATTATAGTACTGAACCTTTTGGACATCACCTTTCTTGTAAGACACATCTGTCATTTCACCAATTTGTTGATAATCTGATCTTGTCATATCCTTTAAATGAAATTTATTGGTAATTTGTACGTATAGTTAAAAGTCACTGACATGGAAAAATGTAATAAAACAGCACAAGTGACATTGCTGATGGTTAGACATAACCGGAGCCATGACAAGCTCTCGGGGCTCAGCAAGAGTCATTACCCTCAAAATGGTCAAAATAGGTTAGAAATAAGCAGTCCTGCGGTGAACCTGCCTGGTCCTTATACATGCAGATACGTTCAGCCTTCGCACTATTTCATTATCATCCTGCCTGCCTTTGCTCACCACATCACTGACAGGTTTCCCTTCTGCATAAATCAAGAGCTTCTCACCTCTCGACCGTCATGTGTTGTACACGTGTTGGAACACCTGTGTTTGAACTGACAGGTGAACCGCTCACTCAACTTTGCCAGTCGTTTGTGGACCTGGAGGCGAAGCAGGCTGACCCTGACCATCCTCGAGCTGGTCTCCTTTGACTTCCCGTGACCCCCTGTGACCTGGCCTCCCATGACATTTTTACACCTTTTTACAAAACGCCAACCCTCTACAGGTTATGATTCTCTAAATAATGCCAATAAGCTGTATTTATATCGCTCTTTTTACGCACATTGTATAAAATGCTTTACAGAAAGATTCGGTGACAGAATAAGGTGAAATATAGAACAGGAGAATAGAATGCAGCAGTGGCATAAATAATTATGCTACTTACAGGCTATGTAAAAGCTAATTGGGACACTTGAGTCTTCACTCTGCTCTTACATGTGTCTACCGTCAGGAGCCCTCAGGTCACTAGACGGGAATTCCAAAGGCCAGGCACACAGTAAGCAAAGACTGCCTCAGCACTCTAAAGTCTCATAACAGGTGTGGCCAACATATCTCTGCTTGTAATTCTGACATTCTGAAGTAAGATCAAGCATTCTCGTACATGTTAGAATTCTTACTGCAGCATTTTGGACTCCATACATGCTAGAGATCTAGAACTTCATTCATAAGCTAGAAAAACATTTGTAGTCTGTCATTCATAATAACAAGAAATTTAGTTTTGCCATTCTTCAGATACAGAAATTATGACAAATGAAAAAATTGATGTCCTCTAGACAATCAAACAGGTAGCTAATAGACAGTTGAGGGACACTATTGACCCTTGTGGTCAGTATCAAAGGTGGCCTTCAGAAGTAAAATAACAAAAGAAATAAATAAATAGCCTACCTGCCTCTTGATTCACTCTAAAATCAGTAAGAGCTTTGGGAGCGGCTGTTTCTCTGCGATGATGAACCATTTAAACAATTACAATTGGGATTCCTATAATTGAATATAAACACCTTTTCAGTGTCTTGTCTTGAATCTTTCCAGTGCAGAGTGAGTTATTTTAAATTATTGGCATGACATCTGGCCTTGACTAATAACTAATCAAATAATTCTTAATATAATTATTATTACAATTCATTTTCGAAGTCGATAATGGAAATGGTTCGTTAAATTCTCCTTTAAGTCGCATGCAGTGCCTCCTTTCATCCAAAGCAGGGTGCTGTTGTTCAGCACTGAAGTTTCCTTGCAGGCAGATTTGGAGGAGTGTGCTGCAAATTTATGCAGAGGTCTCAACATCTTCCTATAGTGTAGACAGCTGTATCAAGAGGCTTTAGTACCTTAAGCCACAGAAGAACTACACATGCCAACATTTTGAGTTTTATATACCGTGACGTTTTAAAAACATTTTGAACTCCCCCTTTTTTAATCAGATTTTCTTCACTTACAGTGAAAATTATGGATATTAGTGGAGTTCATAGGGATCCAAAATTCATGACATCTTTATCAAGACAAATACATTGCTAGTCCATAATCCACCCCCACATTCCTGCGAGGTGACCCCTGTTGCTTGTTCTTTTTATATTTCTGAGAGACTTTCCTTGTAGAAGGCGAAGCAGGAGGCAGTCAGATGGTGCCTGTGAGCTTTCCTCTCTGTGCTCTGTACCAAGATGCTGAAAGAGCTGAATGTGAAGCGCAAGTTGCCGGGGTGTTGCTGGTCGTCTGGGAAACAACTGAAGTCTGTGTGTAGGTGGCGGAGTGTTAACTGGCAGAGTTACCACCAGAGTGCAAAGACAGCAGCCGGAAAGCTGCCTGGAAGTCCACTGAACATTCAAATACTTAACAATTTTAACATGGCTGGAGAGTATTTGTGGTTTATCTCATGAAGAGTTCCAATGCTGTTATGTTGGAATTCTGTCTTCCATGGTATTCCTCTCATTCTTTTCTCTTCAGTCTTTTCTTTTTCCTGTAAAGGCTTTTAACAGTATTTTATATGAACTGTCCTTTGTTAACTATTTTAGATAAATGTTTTGAAATGTACTTTACCTAGGTGTGGTGTATGTAGAGAGTTTGTGTAGAAAGGACAGTTTTGTGTAACTCAGCCACAACCTCCTGAAACTAGCTGTACACCCAGCCATGGGCAACTGTGCTTAGTACCTCAACCTACACACAGACAGGTAATGGGCACACTGCTACTGTACCTCAACCTCTATACACAAGTTGATGGGGGGTGGGAGGCCTCAGACCTGTTCAGACCTGATCCCCACCCCAGCCCTCAGTCTATTTCACAAACTCTGGGCACAGCACTCTGTAGTGACTCTGACTGCACCAGCCATCTCTAATAGCTATTTCCACACTTTTTCTGAAGAAACAAAACCCAGCTACCAACATGTTGTTCTGACTTGTCATTGTGCAAGGTCCTGTTTGACTGTGCCGCTGTATCGTGTGTGTATTTATTGTGCTCTGCATTCATCTTGTCTCACACAGTTGTACTGTGTGTCTGCTCTTATGTGGTCCTGTGCGCTGAACTGTTGCATCGTTGTTGTGTGGTGTGCCAAGGCACGAAGAAACATTCCAATCCAGTGTATACAAGAACAATAACATCAACTTGAATTCATTCCTAGATGTCAAAGCATTTCCTGTTTTTCCTGTTTCTTTTGATTGTACATAAATAGGCACATGCGCAGTTCCTGTAATAATTAGACCACTATAATTCAGTGTGGTTGATCGAACACGATAGTAGATGTATTTCCACCAGCCATACCTGTCTAGGTTTACCTGATGGTAAAGGGGCTGAAACATGATCATTTGGGTGGAGAATTTTGTGAATGTCTTCCCAGGCATCTCTAATTATGAAACTACCTTATCCTGTTAAAAAGGCAGTTTGAATTGTGTTTGTCCAAGACAGTGTAAGATCCTATTACAGTATGCACGATCAGTATTACAGTATTACTGGCTGACACTTGGCAAAATGCCCCATGGCCTGGAGAAATCTTGCTTCTACTCCCGTTGATGGAATGGGATTCAGGTTGCTGTCACAGCTTGTGGTGGAGCTAGGCTTATCACACAGTCCCTGACACATAGCAGTTATCATTCTGGTGAACTGGCTGAAAGTAGGAACTTTACGATGGTGCTATATGGAGTAATTAAAAAATACAAGCCCCCATGAGTTATCAAAGATGACCACATCAAGTCCCTTCCAGATGACTGGGATAGTAAAAAAAGATCTTGCTGTATACTTTTGCCAGAATCAAATAAATATAATTATATAAAACTGTTATGCACTTCAGGGACAAAAGTTTGGTCCATTAAACTTTCAAACCACTGACATTGTCATAAAACCACTATTTTCTGCCTGGACAATGACAGGGCACTGGAGTCCCACAGGTTTTGATCAACACAGAAACTGAGTTTTCAGTGTTAATTTGACCTAATCTTGCCTCTCTCACATGTTTATCCTGGTTGCCATCACAATGTGTTTTGGGATATGCTCTTGCTACATTGATAAGCACTGTTCAATACCTCTGGAAGCAAGTGGTTGAAAATTTGCTGCTATGTTTTTTGCTACAATTCTGAAGTATGTAAACTAATTCCCAGCCCTTATAGCTCTGACACTACTTCCACCAAGTTTCAGAGACAGGATAACATGAAATGAAATGCAGAACCAGGATTTGATTTTTTTTTCTTCCATTTCCTGCATTTTAACCTTCCCATGACATTTCCAAGACAAAATCTAAAGACTTCCTTAGAGGGCTGGGTAATATATTTCATTTTTCAATATTTTGTCAAATCAATACATAGAAGTTAATATCATGTATAAACATGTAAAACATGATGCTATATGCTTCTGAGCGTCAATCAATGAGCATTAAAGACACACTATGATATATCAATGATACATTATTATGATATATCAATAATAATAGTAGGCCAGACCTACTTCTTTCCATTCCATTTCCACAAATTAGTGCTGGTGGGAATTTGAATAAAATGACAGGGCAAAGGTGCTAGAGTCCCACAGGAATAGATCAACACAGAAACTGAGCTGTCTGTTAATTTGTTAATTTGTCCTAATTTATCATTTTATCTGCTTTATCTGATTTTATGGCCAGTTGGGGAAATTCTGTCTAAGGAAGGGCTTCATTTGATAGTTTCTAATTAGGGGAAGAATAGAGTCTTACGAGCTTGATGTACTTTGTTGAGTGATGTAATGAAAAGAAAGGTAAATGTGGATTTGATATGTAGTGTTTCGTTTTCTCTGAACATAGCGTGGTGTTTATCAGAAAGGTGAAGTGAATACTGGGCAAGGCACTCTGCCTTTAGCGTACGAGACTGGAATGCAGTCAACTCCCCTGTTGTATGAACACTTCAGCTCACTCTACTTTCAATGTCATCCGACCATCTTACAGGTGTTTACAATCTTTGTCACCCTTGTCTCCATACCACGTCCACTTCTTCAAAACTCCGCACACAGTGTGATTTTGAAACACGCACCTTAGCGCATCAGTTGACCTTTGGTGCAAAATGCACTTCAACCACCAAAACACTTCAAAATTCCTCTAAAAGTGACTCATGATGCCAAAATTATAGTATATGCACATATTGTACATATTGTACAAACCTTTGCTGGTTGTGAACAATGGCTGAGAGAGGTATTCATGAATTTTGGAAGAAGTGGTGATTGAATGCCTTTTGTATCAAAGCAATACAAAGTATAGACAGTTTAGTTCACATAGTCTGTTGATATGATGAATGTGTTGTGTTTTGAAAAAGTGGACATTGTATTGAGGCAAGTGTGAAACCAACAGATTCAGATCGATTTACACCGCCAGATAGTAGTGCTTGATATTATGATGTCATAGGTCATAGGTGATTCCCCTGAAGTTTAAACATCCAACTTCCCAGTTAAACTGATGAAGCCCATCATGTGAGTACTAACATGTCTTTAAGATTCTATTACAAGTCCAATCACTTGGATTTACCACCATTACCACTATTAGACGAATCAATGACAGATGACTGAAAACCACAGGCGTACTTGTGTTTAGTGTTTTCTTCTGGGAGATGTTATGAGATCTTGCAGAACCATAACTCCAGGGTTCTTTGTCATTGACTTGAAGATTCCATGGTTTGCCCTTGCACTGCCTTTGAGGAGAAAAGGCAGGTCTACTCCAGTATACAGGAGAAACTGTGCTGGGTTTCTTCCTTTTGAAATGGTCTGCATGACTGTGGGCTGATCAAGCCCCAAATGTTAGAGATGTTTTTGTAACTCTTTCAGTTCTTATGAGCTTTAAAAACACATGTCCTCTGAAATTACTTTTGATTTGACAATATAGCAATTAACCTGAATTCTGTGGTCAATAACAGCTAAATATAACAGTATTTTGTATATAGGCAGGTCACCCCAACACCTGAACTAATTGGAATGCCAGACCACGACTATCTTTTCAGGCGATCATCTTAGAGGCTCATAAAGCATGTTACATACATAAAGTCTGACATTTGATAGATTAAAGTCTGACAGTGAGAAACATATACATCCTTTTGTGCCAGCTACACTGGATTCATGAGACTCTCTCTTATCTGGGCTCCCTATGAATTTTACTACAAATGTATATGTTCAGAAAGTCGCTACCAGAACCCTGCAATGCGCCAACAAGAATCCTATTACAAACCCTTCATGGGTTTACTGCCACCATTAGCATTTAAAAACAGAATCCTCAACAGATTTATTAATTGCATTTTTGTCTTGCTTTTTAAAATGATTTTTATTGTTTTTATATTGCAGGTGTATTTAAAGCATTTCGTGAGCCTTGGTTTTCAAACATCTTTCCTTATTGTTAATGTTGTACGTAGTGTCCAGTCTTTTGTACTCTTAAATGCAGGCAAGAATGAGCAGCAAAGTGCTGAGCACCACGTTAGTCCAAGTGACATTCATGCAGTAATTCGACACTGTTCTCACTGCACTTGGAGACTGCAGCCACAAGGCGGCTGCTCATTTTCTTACGATTGCTTTTGTTTTTGGACATATCGTCTCAAATCCAGTAACTTTAGGTGCTTCAAGGGCAATATAGAGCAATTTCTTTGTAGATGTCATATTGGTGGAGGCCAGTGTCAGTCATTACCCAGGACCCTTAGAATTTTACTCCCTCAAGCTATAAGATGTGATCCAGCATATATCTCACTAGGCATCTCCCGTCACTTCTGACAGCAGTAAAACAGGGCTTAGTGCATCATAAAGAATCAGCAGTTTAGTCAACAGTAGTGTAGGTTTACCTCAACATAATGGAACTAAAACATAATGAAGGAATTTCTCAAAAACCACCACAACAAAAGGAGCTTGTCAGAACAAATACCTCTTTAAACACCCTCAGTAAATAATAGGATCTTAATATTGGAGTTAAGGAGGGAGCTGGGCCCAGTCCAAATACCTTACCAGTGTTTCCTTATAGTTACATGTCATCAACAAACACTACCAACAGATGCAGTCTTTTAGGTCATTTTTTGCAGATGGCCAAATGAGTATTCTTCCAATTTTCTATAAAGGCTTATAGGAGCATCAGTAATGTAATGTTTGTGGTGAGGGATGGTCACAAATTAGTACAAAATGAATTATATGGAGCAGACATCAGTGTCATGGGGCACTCTTCTTATTCTTATTTTTTTACAAATACTTTGTCTTCTCTATTACGCCTTCATTCGTCCCTTCTTTTTCTGTCCCTCTCTCTCTCTCTGTATATCTTTCTTTTTCTTGTCTGTCTCTTTCTTTATTAATTGCTTATTAATTCCAGGTGATGGCTTCTGTAACTAAGACTGTTTAGTCAGAGGAGACCTGTGTCATCTGTTCGCGTTAACAGAGTACTCTGGTGTATATCTTGTGCTGTGCACTCTCACATCTCATATCTGATCTGTAAGACTCTACTCTTATAGTTTAAGCAGTTATTTGCTGTTTGTTTTACATTTTTGTAGGCAGTAAAGAATGTGCTATTTTTTTCAGTCATATTGTACTTATAGTGTAGTCCACACTATACTTATTTTTCTTTAAGTTTTTACAGACATTAATGTTGTGATGTTTACGGATCAAGACGCATTTATTTTTTATTTTTTTATGTCCAAGACGACAATGTTGGCCACACGCTGCTTCTTTTTCTGTTTCTTTTGGATGCCGTGTAATCCTTGATTCTCGTGAACGCAAAATCCATACCTTTTAACGTGCAACTATACTAACCTAATTTCAACGCTGTCAGTTTATGACCGAAATATTTTAAAAGAAACCATTAGGCCATCGCTGCTTTTACTTTTGCTGTAGATCATCGTTTTTGTAAATAATTTCTGAAAATATACATTTTTTTCCCGAAAACTTTTAAATCGTGAGAGCCAAAAAAAATGTCAAGACCAGTTTGATCGTTTTTGTTATTGTCATTAAATCATGGTGGTAAGAGGAGACTGACTTAACACTGAGCAAGGACACACCTCCACATCTGCGATGTACTTAAAGAACCTGGCAACAGGTGTGCGTCCTACTTCTAGCGCACTTGCTGACCCGGACTCGCCAGGATGGGGAACTGCATTGTGCCATACTGCGACGGGCCAAAAAGCACTAACATCAGATGGACGCTACCGGCCGTGTGCTTTGTATGGCAAACCGCCATGATTATACTATTTGGGGTATTTGTCCGTTATAATGGTGAATCAGACGCACACTGGGCTGAATTTAAAATGGCACGTAACATCACCAGCGACATTGATAATGACTTCTACTTCAGATATCCAAGTAAGTGATTTTAATTCACCACACGGCTGAATTAGAAGTGTCTTATAAGCATTTAATAATTTCCTAATAATTTAATATAAATATACCTGTTTGGATTTTTATGCAGGTTTTGTGTGCTTTATGAATCTCATTTTCATTTTCCTTGTGCTTTTTAATTTTAATGTTGCTATGTTGCTAATGTTGATTTTAACGCTGCAACTTTCTACCACTCTCTCTCTCTATCTCTATCTCTCTCCATTTGTTTTCGTCCTGCCCTGTTTCCATAACAAAGTGGTGTTTGGTCTGTATATAGATCTCTTTTCTCTTGGACACACACACACGTAAGATTTTATTTTCAACGCTCGTGAATGACCCCATCAGTGGGTTGGTAGCCAGTGTGGGCTACAGATGATGCATTCCTGAGTAAGTGCAGGTGCAAAGTTTCAAAGTGTTCATGAATTCTATGACTTTCTAAAGGTGGGATTGGGTTTGTTTATTGAGAAAACAACCCTCAATAGCTGTCTGTGTTCAATCACTGAGTAATCAGAACAAGTGGTAGATGTTCAGGAAAATACACTTTCTGTCTTGCTAGATTGTTATTGGAAATTAGCCAATGTATGTTTAGGCTTTTCGCATCTAGCCCAAATGTTCTTTAACCTTGTTTACCCAAGTCTCTAAAACCAGATTTTTCTAAATCTCCAGTAAAAACAACACATTCTAAAATATGCACATTCAGTAGACCCTTTGCTACTAAATTGAATACAGAAATGGCAGTGGTGCTGTGTCAGTTGTCTTACCAGGACTAAACCTAATCCTAAACCTTGCCCCAACTCTGGAGCTAACTATAAGCAGTATAAACACAGCCCAATCCAAAGATTTTCATCCTAATTCAGTTTTTGGGTTCTTTTTTTGTCAGCAGCGAGGACAAGAAGTGCATGAACTGTTTAGTAAACACATCAGCATGGCAACATGTGTACAGTGTTGCTCACATCAGAATGTAGCTTTCACTGACATTTAGTAGCACTTTGTGTTTTTCACTGTTTGGAAACATTTTGTGTCTGTTGAACTATAAACAAAATAGGCCACTCTGACAGTTTGGCATTGACGTGTGTCACTGTGTACATATAAACAGTCCACATAACTAAGTTCTTGAAATCCAATTTTAAAGGTTAGTTACAGAATTTGGTTTTAATTCTGAAATTTCACACTTTAATTGTTTCAAATATATAATGTATAATTAATTTATAATTGTATTATAATGTATTATTTATGCATTTCTCACAGAAGCAAGTCTAATGTGGTCATAAATTGCCCTTATCAGTTTTGCACTGCTTAGCAGTTTTCCAGAAGAAATGTCTTGGCGTAGCGCATGGTGATATTGCAAATTGGTGAAGAGGAGTAATTCACAAATAGATCTACCTGCATTGGTGGCTTCATTCACCCGCCTCAGCTGTAACATAAGAAGTACTGAGATGAGTCAGCAAAAATATGACCTCGTTCAGTGGATGCGAGATTAACTTGGAGATGTCCTTGTGTTATAGGTGCATTGCCATTCAGCTCCCGATTTAGATGCCTATGATTTGTAATCATAATTAGAAAGACTCTAATACTGATACTGAAATCCAGCACTGCGGTCACTCTGCACAGCTTGCTCTGGTATTCATTTTTTACTCCAAGCTTCTGCTAATAGCTGCCTGTGATGGGTAGGGGTTTTTGTTGCTGTTTAACTGAGTTGTACTATGGCACAATTGTAATCACCAATTTACAGACTGTGATTGAGTTTTACTCATTTTCATTCCCATAGGCCAAATCATTTAGAACACAACTCTAACTACTCTGGGTTAACTACGCCAGAGTCTTATTAATTTAGCCTAATTTATGTGACTGCCAACAAATCCCTTGTATCTTCCTTAAAGTGAGAAAGATTCCATTTCAGTTGTGTGTTATATGCACTGATAAAAGCGCACTGATAAAAGCGCAACTCTGTGCAAGTACTAAAACCATAAATCTGTGCAGAAATGATGACGTGAATTCTAGGGAATGCTGAACGCATTTGCACTCTCTCTTATCTATCCCATAGGTTTCCAGGATGTGCACGTCATGATCTTCGTGGGCTTCGGGTTCCTCATGACGTTTCTGAAGCGTTATAGCTTCGGTGGTGTCGGCTTCAACTTCCTCGTTGCCGCGTTTGGGCTGCAGTGGGCTCTGCTCATGCAGGGCTGGTTCCACTCTCTGGACTACACGGATGGCATGATCAAAATCGGCATAGAAAAGTAGGCCCATTTACTGTACTTCAGTAGTAATTCTTGTTCCATCAGTTATTTTTCTGCAATTAGCTACATGTCAGCTATTCAGATACTACATCTAAAACATGAAATATAATGTCAGTAATTAATTGTTTGGATGCAACACCAATTTAAACACCAAATATTTGACATAGTTCATGTAATCCTGAGGGGGTCACTGTACACCCCACATACCCCCAGTCTCCGGCTCAGTTTACCCCACAAACACCATTTTGGGAGAAGTGTTCAATCTATCAGCCCATAGCCACACATCTGCTAATTCATTCATATATTTTTATGCAATGGCAGTTCATCAACATATCTGATATAACTTAAAACTAAGAGTAATCACGTTTAATGTAAAACCAATTACACCTGATATGCCAAAAAACATTTTTACAGGCAAAAAACAGTTTGTTCATTCACATGGTTCTTCCTTCGACCGAAATGTGGAAATGGAGAATGCAAACTGAATTTAGGGTCATATGACAAAAAATGTGTATGTTTGCCCAGATATAGGTGGTATGTCAAATAACACACTGGCTCATCTTAACCCTGTTCTTTCCTGCTGTGTATTTTATCATATGTTTGTTCACAAAACTGTGCCTTTGTGCAGTTGCATTATTTTTAGGTTACTTCAAAGAAACAAATACAATTTAAAGTTAAAGCTACTGGGTCTCTATATATACTGCAGTAAATATAGACCCAATGACCTGGTATTGGTTTTGAGGTTCCCTTGGACTATTGCTCTGTGTTAACCTGAGGGGAAAGGTACCACCCAGGTTATTTACTACGGCATTTGAGACAATCATCTCTCTCTTTCACAAAAAACTAATGTGAAATAATGTGAGAAGCAGCCCTGACAAATAAGGTTGTGGATAGTAATTTATAATAGTGTAAGTACATCATGTAAGTACACAATGACTTTGGTTATGAATAAAAATGCAAAATGGCAGACTATGCAAGAATGAATTTGGTTTCACACAGTATTCTAAATGTTACAAATCAAAGCAATTAAGGCATTCAATAATACCTTGTCTCCACCCCTGTGGGCAGCTTAATTAATGCAGATTTCTGTGTGGCGGGATGTCTGATCGCCTACGGAGCCGTCCTGGGGAAGGTCAGCCCTGTGCAGCTCATGGTCATGACCCTGTTTGGCATTACCCTGTTTGCTGTGGAAGAATATATCATTTCCGACCTCCTTCACGTGAGTCTCATGAAGACAGCTACCATGTCTGAATGTCATGATTATGTGTACAGTTGATTATTGTGGCAGTAGTACCAGATTACCGAACAGGCAGAGTAGGCACTGGCCAATGGGCCCCGCACCTTTTAGGGGCCCCGCGGCAACGGTTCAATATAATACTGATTTGATCTTGAAAGAAAATTACAATCAAGCTTCTTAAATTGCTTCCAAAATAAAGAAAAAATTAATCAACTCAAAGAAACTAAAAACAAAATGTACTTTACGTTAGACTCTATATTTAAAGAATAGTGTATTAATATCATGTACCTCTTAACAACTTATATAAGTATTTACACTAATATAAAGTATATAAATAGTTTTTTTACAATGGGAATTGAGCTGTACCAGACACAATCCCCACATTCTCCACTACTTGTACACTACTCAGTTCATTTAGTTTAGTGTTATCCCACTAGAGTGTGCGCACAAGAATCCTCGAGAAATGAAGCTTTCTGTGACTTAGTGCCTCGCCAATAATTTTCGAGGGGGCCCCCAAGATTTCGAGTGTCTAGGGGCTTCCACAGGGTTTAATCTTGCACTGTGTGGAAGGCTACAAAATTTCCATTTTAAAAGAAATGTCATAGTTAAATAACCATGAAATTTAGTTATTGAACAATAAATAGAATTAAGCTTAGTCATACATATCAAAGTTACTTCTTTCTATGTGTATGTAAGTAATTATCAGATTCTCATCTGTGATTCTCAAAGAGATAATACAGATCTAATAAATGGATGTTGAATGCACGTTGGAGATGAAACTACTTCTGTGGTAACTCACACAAGGAGGCGTTTTGTCTGACAGGCCAGAGATGCTGGGGGTTCTATGGTGATCCACATCTTTGGAGGTTATTATGGATTGGCCATCTCATGGGTCCTCTATCGACCAAACTTAAAGGAGAGCAGCCAGTTGCAGGGCTCAGTCTACCACTCGGATGTGTTTGCTATGATTGGTAAGTTTCCTTCAAAGCTCTTCCAATAATGCATTTCTAGTTAGCAAAGCTTTGTTTAGTTTTTTCACTTACCTTTAGTGTGACTGATGCCGTTTAGCCTAAGCTTTTATTTTGTTTTTCACAGGAACCTTATTTCTCTGGATGTTCTGGCCCAGTTTTAATTCTGCCACTTGTGACCATGGAGATGGTCAGCACAGGGCAGCCATTAACACCTACCTGTCCTTAGCCGCCACGGTGCTCACCACCTTTGCCATCTCCAGCCTGTCTCAGAAGCATGGAAAACTGGACATGGTAATGCCCATCTGTCCTTCACTGCTTCTAACCACACTATCAATGGTCTTAGACCTCTTAAACCAAAGGTGTTGTACATCAAATTAAATGTTTTGGTCATTTGTGGGTGGATTGTTCACTGTGCAGTGAGGGGCTCCTGTAAGGCAGATTAAAAATGGAGCATCAGGTTTCGTGTACAGCGGAGAAAAAGCGCACACACATCCTTACCTTTCCAGACCTATAATCTGCCTATTTATGTACCAGCTACACAAAACACTGGCTATTATTCATTTATACTGTTTTGAACATTTCTGTGGACGTTGATAGTTCAATTCCAGATCAGAATGCCAAACCCAATGTGCTGAAATCATACAGTTATTGCAGTGGTTCATAGCTGTTGTGGTAATAACGTCACCAATGATTTGTTACCAGGTACACATCCAGAATTCCACCCTAGCAGGGGGTGTAGCTGTAGGAACAGCTGCAGAGTTCATGCTGATGCCTTATGGGTCTTTGATAGTAGGATTCTGCTGTGGGCTCCTTTCCACACTGGGCTACCTATACATCACAGTAAGATCTCTAGAAATTAAAAAAACAACAACAACAAAGCACCAAGAATGGGTGGTCCACTTTTCAATATTCATTCAGCTGCTACTGCGTAATACAATTAACTATTATTCTGTTGTCTTGCACTTCTCTTTCACAGTTCATTCATTTATTTCACAGTCTAACAGTAGAAATAAAAATGTCAACTCTGTTCACTTCTTTTTATGCAGTCAAGTGGTCAGTGAAGACAGTCAAGCATATAAATGAAATTTGTCTTCTTGTTTGCCAGCCCTTTATGGAAAAGAAGCTAAAGATC
Source organism: Electrophorus electricus (assembly GCF_041902795.1). Lineage (NCBI taxonomy): Eukaryota > Metazoa > Chordata > Actinopteri > Gymnotiformes > Gymnotidae > Electrophorus > Electrophorus electricus. The sequence goes on along the minus strand of NC_137500.1, from coordinate 3,781,513 downwards.
CAAGACACGTGTGGGATCCATAACCTGCACGCCATGCCGGGCGTCATAGGGGGAATAGTGGGAGCCATCACAGCCGCTGCTGCTACCGAATCCGTTTATGGCAAAGAAGGGTAAGTGGGAAAATTATATTTGTTATATCTGTCAGATTTCCATCGATTGCTCCAGAGATTACTGTTGCAGTTCTGTTAAAGGTTTGCAGCAACATGCAACTACATTGAGGTGGTATTTTTGATTTTATTTGTGAGTAATTTAAGGCTGTATGCCAATGTGTTATTTATTTCGACATATCCATTTCTCTCTGGGTATTTGAAGGCCTCTGTGCTCATTTTGTCAGAACAAGCTTCATTGCTTTTATTCTCACCACTGTGTTTGTCTCGCTCCCGTTTAACAGGTTGGTAAACACCTTTGATTTTACTAATGAGTTCAAGAACAGGACTCCTGCTGTGCAGGGTGGCTATCAGGCAGCTGCCATGTGCGTGGCTGTGTGCTTTGGAATAGGTGGTGGAACACTTGTAGGTATGTCCAAATGGAAAGCTGAGGCAAGCAGACTTTGCACATAGCCATCGTGTGCTGCTGTGCATTGGCGCACCGTTGTGTCAATTCTTGCACAGAGTCACGACAAGAGCATGGTCAACATGCTCTGTCACTTGTTTGGCGGCGGTGAGATTTGCAGTAATGTCAGCAGTCCAGGCATGCCCCCTAGCTGAAGCGGAATGTCTTATCTGAACAGGAACACCTAGCATAATGCAGATGACAGATCAGAGCTGCTTCCCTCCACAGGTCTCATCCTGAGGATGCCTATCTGGGGCGACGTGACAGATGACAACTGTTTTAACGATGAGTTCTACTGGGAGGTGAGATTTGCCCAAAAAACTCCTTCTTTCTCTCTCTCTCTCTCTCTCTCTCTCTCGCTTTCTTTCTTCCTATGTAAGAACGTTCAGAATCGCTTTAGAAATGATCCACTGAGGCTGTGGTTTTAACAGAGATTAGTTTCCCGAGCACAAATCACTTTTCACCTTCCTCCTTTTCCGTGTGAAGGTTAAACTATCTCTGTATATGCCCGCATGGCCCTCACTAGCTGTGTCTACGTGTGTCAGTATTTACCAGAAACTGCTTCCAGAATGGCCAGACTTTTATACTCTATGGCTGACTGAAACATGTGGGTAAGGGATCTGAGGGAGAAGGCACCTGAAAGTCATGTTTCAGGACATGTGTATGTGTGTGTGTGTGTGTGTGTGTGTGTGTGTGTGTGTGTGTGTGTGTGTGTGTGTGTGTGTGTGTGTGTGATTTTGTGATGTGTGGGAAGTCTGTCATTTGCGCTTCTTTGTACTTCTCAATGTGACTTTGCTGTCAACTTTATCTGGTTTTAAGGTGCCTGATGAAGAGGAGATTGTTGTGCCTGTTCTAGAGTACAACAACCACATGACTCCCAACAAGCACACAGACATGTGAGTTCAAGTTAAACAAAAGCATGGGTGTTTATTATTAAGCAAATATGCAAATGTAAATACTTTAAATCATTTTATTTTACAGGCTATTTAAGAATATCTATTTGTTCTGGTATATTACTGCCCTGGGCCACTAGGTGGCGTATAGTTACCACAAAGCCCTCACAAATCTCTATTAGTAAATGATCCACGTTTTTTCACCTTTAGCAGAACGGAAACGCGCTTCGCTTTGGAGCAGCACTAATCCGGGCAACCTTACGAGGTTTGACAGTTCTTCTGTTCATGATGTCTTCATTCCAGCAGCAATATCGACAGATCCTTTTAGCAATTTCAGCTCGATGAAATAGCAACCGTCATCATTCATAAACAGGAATAGCCGAGGTTTCTGTGCTGCACTTCACAGATGTTACTTAAATTATATTTTAAGTGTATCTACACGATAATGATTATGCTAATAGAATGTACTGTCTGTATCTTATTATGTCTTTGCGTATTTAAATTATTTTATAGCTATCGGAATTGTTCTCAAAGTATTGCAAAGTGTGGCTATTTTCCCCAATATTCTTATCAATATTCTTATGTGTTATACTGTTGGAGAGAAGATTGTTCATAAGCTAACAGAGGTGGGTCACCGCCTATGTACAGCCACTGTACATTTTGCAGTTTTTTTTATTCAGTGCTTTTTGCTGTTACTCCATAATACTGACAAAGGGGGGGATCTGGTTTTTCAGTCTATGTATTTTGTGTTTAATTTTATCATGTGCTCTTACTGATTATACATTTATTCCAACATAATTCACTTTCAGATATAATCCACAGCAGCCCAGATCTAATCCACTTCTATATTAAGATAAAAGTAATTTAATATTATAGAATTCATATACTGTTCTTTATTCACTAGCTTCATTTCATTTCACAGTTATCTCCCCTGTACTCTCAAAGCAGCGTTGTTTTAGGACCATATGGTTTGGTGTTGGCGTCTTATACCTACCTCCATAAAATGAAAGAAATAATCAAGACTAAAATTCTTTAAAATTATAAAATGGAACGTACAAAATAATTTTTGAAATGTTAAAAACCAGCATCATTATAATAATAGATATGCAATTATTTTAGATTTAATTTATTCATTTTAGATTTATATCTTTTATACAAAGTGGCCTAGTTTAAATTGTACACACAATCAACATTTTTATTCATAGATTATGCCTAACTGAAATTAAAATTCCAATCATTTTTAAACATCCCAATAAATTCAGTCCATTTCTCTTCAAATTTAGGGATATATCCTTCCCTAACTTATGAAGTCTGATTTGATTTTTGAAAAAATAAAAGCTATTTTTTCTCTCTTCCCTCATACCCATGTTTTTGTAAATAACAAATCTTTGAAATTTGGTGGTAATATAAATGTGTATTTGGCCAGTTTATTTCATTTATTTTGCAAACTAATTTCCTGTTGGTGTTTTAGATCATTTAAATAAAAGGGTCTCACTTTTTTGCAGCATCAGGTTAATTGTATTTTGAATCTTTGTCTTTGATATGATGCCAAAATGCTGTTTTATGATCTGGTACTGTTTTAGAATTTGCTGTGGTATGACTATTGCATTGTAGTGTTTCTGTTTGTGTCAATGTCCACTTGCATTCAAAGTTCATGACCTTTGGTTGTACAGGTCAACAAGATGATGCTGGAGAGGGCAAGACCACGTGTCTTTTTGATGATTATTGTTCATGAACCAGATCAAAGGTCATTAAGGGTCAAGGGCTAAAGTAGATTGTACAACAGGTGATGCATTTGAGAAAGTCGTTTCCTTTGTGTGCAAATACAACCTTTCATTAGGATACATCAAATTTTACATTAATCATAAACACAGAACCATATCTGACTGAATAATACCTCCAAAGTGTCCTCAAAACATTAAATGAAGTATCTTTGTTCCAAAGAACACATCATTCCTATATTAGAGTCTTGCCATTTTAGAATTAAGCTTACAAGATAGCCCTCAAAAAAATATTTGTCTTCCTTGGAATAGCGAGGGAAGCAGGCAGTAATCTCTCTCTATAGGAGGCCTGGGTGTAAACCACTCTGATCTCAGCAGCCATGTGAGTAGAGAAAGCACTCTAATTAACTGCTTCTGGGGTACTGTGGAGAAGAGGAGGAGAGAGGGAGCCAAGCCCGTGTTTCTTACGCTCCAGTGCTCAGCACCCCACCTCCTGCGCTTTCACATCCTTCCCCTCTGCTCCCCACCCCACAAGCCCCTCACGTCTTATGTTTATTCATTTACCACTTAAAGGCCGGACACAGCCCCCTGTTAAAACTAAATCAAGCTCCTTTCATGACATGATCCTTTAGCCGGAGCTGAAAGGCCCCCAGTCTGGGGAGGGGGGCCTGACCCTCAGGACACTGAGCTGGGGACGACGGCAAGGGGAGGGGACGCAAGCTGATGTTGGGCTCCCCTCCCCAAAAAAAAAAACCTAGCACTGTCTGCTCTGTCAGTGATTAAGGCAGCCGGTGGGAGAGAGAGAGAGAGAGAGAGAGAGAGAGAGAGAGAGAGGCGGGAACTTAGAGGAGTGTGGGAGATTAAGACCGTCACGCCCATTCAGAAAGCGAGCGGACAGGAGGGATAAAGGAGGCAAAGAGCGTTAAAAGAGGGGTAGGAGGGGAGAGAGAGACTTCTTTTCATGGCTGATGACTGATTGCCTGTCTGGATCAGTGCTCCAGCTTGATTGACAGCCATGCTGAGCTGAAGGCTGGGAAAATGGGAACGCACACTTGGGTGGAGCTGTTACCGTGTGAGAAACAGCGTTTGGAATGGGGGCGTTCCACGGGCATGATAAGCACTAGTTACAATGCCATATGAACTCAGACTATCATCCCAGTGTACTGGAAACAGAAGATGTGAAATGTAGTTTTATTAATGATGAACAAATCCCATACTGCAGTATACAACATATTCATTAAAACAAATATTTAAATCATAGATTCAGGTATTATCATACATTCATGCAGCTACATATATTTACCGGTAGATACGTAGCTATATGTATTTAGACAATTTTACTTAATGCACATATGTTTATTACACACAGTGACTAGTGCTGTATAGAACCCAGTTTCAAGATCCTTTACTATGGTTTTACTAGTTTTAAAGCCTTGTTCAACACCTACTTTAACATGCCTATAAACCTTGAAAGAAGTCCATAAACGCTTTTATAACTGGGTATTCATCCAGGCCTACTATCAGAAATACAGTCGACTCTTAGTGTGTTTTGAAGAATCATATTTTGAGAAAACGAGACCAAGTCTTTCCCTTAACGCACTGGGCATTCCCTCGTCGCTCCTCACCAAGAACCAGGTCCTTACTGGACTACACCGTGGACTACACTGTTCTGACTGGACCACACCGTGGACTACACTGTTCTGACTGGACCACACCGTGGACTACACTGTTCTGACTGGACCACACCGTGGACTACACTGTCCTTACTGGACTACACCGTGGACTATACTGTCCTTACTGGACTACACCGTGGACTACACTGTCCTTACTGGACTACACCGTGGACTACACTGTTCTGACTGGACCACACCGTGGACTACACTGTCCTTACTGGACTACACCGTGGACTACACTGTTCTGACTGGACTACACCGTGGACTACACTGTCCTTACTGGACTATACTGTGGACTACACTGTTCTGACTGGACCACACCGTGGACTACACTGTCCTTACTGGACTACACCGTGGACTACACTGTCCTGACTGGACCACACCGTGGACTACACTGTCCTTACTGGACTATACTGTGGACTACACTGTTCTGACTGGACCACACCGTGGACTACACTGTCCTTACTGGACTACACCATGGACTATACTGTCCTGACTGGACCACACCGTGGACTACACTGTCCTTACTGGACTACACTGTGGACTATACTGTCCTGACTGGACCACACCATGGACTACACTGTTCTGACTGGACTACACCTGAGACTGGACTTACACTGGACTACACTGTCCTGACTTGGCCCGTTTTTCATTCATGTAGCAATTAATATGAGTTTTTGTTTTGTTTTGTGAGAGGTGATATCCACTATATAACAGATATATCACATTTTGGTTTAATTAGCTGTCCTTGAATCTGACTAAATGTGGACTTGTGTATGTTCTTCCGTTTCGATTTCTTTACTACGTTAAAGAAAGCCTCTGACCTCACAGCCCTGGGCCACGCCCAACCCCACCTGGCATAAACGGTAACCCGTTGCCTGCGGTGGGACTTGCCCACTCCAGATAGCCGGCGGCTCAGTGAAGTTGTTTAAGTACCCTTGGCACTGTGTTAAGAACATCGGATTAGCCATGATTCAAGGCTCCCGGCATGCACCACCTCACGCTCTCTGTTAGGCTAACCGTTTGCACGGCGGAGAACCGTGACTTACAGGTCAATGCTGGAATCTCGCCTGACAAAGAGGCAACCCCCCCCCCCGCCCCGACTTTGCTTTAGACCCGCCCGATCCTGGTTGCCATGGCTGGATACCTTTTCAATGCTTATCTCCTGTTGCTCAGGACAAAGCCTCCCTACAACTGGCTGACGGTTGCCGAGCAAGTCTGAATGAATGGGGAGGATGCCGCGGATGATGTCAAAGTCGAGATGTCTCTGTTAACTTGTGATTGACGTGTAGCTACACGTTCCACTTTCCGTAAAAGGAATTGGTGGTGGGGCAGCACGTCTCTCGTTCTCTCACTCTCGCGCTTTCCTCATTTGTTACTTGAATATTCTAATTTTCCAGTTTTAGCCAGAAGATGGCGTGGTATGTTACGTGCTGTAGGTAGCGTATACGTACTAGAGATAGATTTCTGTTATCTTTTATGAAATGTGATGATCACAGACAGTCTCGGTTTCATTTTACTGTAGCACAAGTTAACAGTGTAGGAAAAATGTTCATAACAAATAACATGTTAATTGTAACTCAAACATTTATAAAGGTGCAATATAGGTGAAGACAATTTATTGTGGTGTATTGTATAATATACTGACATACCTTTTGACAACAAAAATTAAATTTTCTTTGTCCACTATTCCTGAACAAAACAATAAGATTTGAATCATCGTATTTAGTTGTTCGTTATATTAGTCTAAGGGTATTATGATTTTACAAAACTAAACCAAAACTGTAGAAAAAGTTAAAGTAAAATCTTTAACTCCACCAATGAATTATACAATGTGTAGATAGTATACAATGTTAATAACATGCAAGGTTCAGACATAAAATACTTGCCATACCTTACTTGCACTGTTATTATAATTTATCTGTATAATCGTTTGCCACTTTACCATCATACATTCTCAGCAACATTTACTTGCTGACCACTGCAGGTGTTAGTTCAGCACTGGACATTTTGTTTTGTAAAAAAATATAATTAAAGGGAGGTGTTTTGTGTGCGTGTGTGTGTGTGCATGAATGTGTCTTTGATAGATAGATAGATAGATAGATAGATAGATAGATAGATAGATAGACAGACAGACAGACAGACAGACAGACAGACAGACAGACAGACAGATTAATAGAGTGATTAACAATGTATTATTGCTGGGATCAGTTCCTAAATCTTCATAATGAATCATACAGTATCTCTGAAGTTCTACACCACTAAGTTCACTAGGTTCAATCTTTCCCACAGAGCTTCTTTGCGTGGATTCAATGAACCTAACATTCATTTACCATTTCACATCATCTCAATCTAGACAGCACAGAAACGGCAAATCCCAAAGTAGGTACTCCCAAGCAACAGAACAGGTTTAAGACATCTACTGCTTTATGGACTACATAATAACTGGATTCATTCATCAACATACGCGGAATGTGTTCTAGGAATATTTTCTTTGAACTGTGATTCCATGTACACGAGTGAGTGAATGTGTGTGCCTTTCCCTGTGTGTTTGTCTATGCAGATCACGCTGAGTATGTCTAGGTCCTTGGCCCAGCCTAACTCTGTGGTGGGGCCACTCCACTCTAGCCATACTCCCAGACATTGTGAAAAGGGGTGCATTGTCACCCCATGTCCTCTCACCCTTCCCCAGCCAGATGCTTTCTAGGTCTGTCTGGACTGTTGGTGGCAGACAGGACCCTGCCACCCCACCCAACACACCCCATAGAAGCTAAGAGGTTATCCAGACAGTTATCCAGACAGTTGAGGGGCAGAGGTCAACACCCACAGTCACTTCGGTACACAGCACTGAATCAAAGTTGCATTATAATCATACTCACGGCTTGGTGGAATTCAGACATGCATTCCTATAGACTTCAAACGTCTGAATCCACATAATACTCCAATTGCTTTATATTTTGTAAAGTTTTTTTTTTTTTTTTTTTTTAAGAATGTAGTTTTGGAAAAAAAAATGTATTTAATTACTTCTGTATATAAGTGTATTTAAATATGTATCAGACAAAACATTCATCACAAATAATCAATTAAACAGTGACGGGAAACTGGGCTGTACCACACTTCTGAGTGCAGATTCACATTTGTTCACATTCACATTCTGTCACCACTGTTACAGAAACATTGGAAATATTCCTTTGATTTCAAGTAGATGAGAAAATTATAAGATAATACAATTGACAAGTTTATAGCTAAGTAACACTGGTTATTGAATATAATTATTAATAGATTAATGTACCTTACAGGGCTAAATGTGATTCAAAGACTATGCAGTGCTGGACTAAACAGTAACAATATATAATTACACAACCTAAATACTTTAAGGTAGAAATTATTTAGCTCCTTTAGACTGGGTCTTATGTAGATTCTGTGCTTGTGTAGGTCACAGTTATTGTCTTCCTGAGCACAACTTAATGCCTGCTAAACTGCCTTCATTAAAACATCTTAACATTAAATGAAAGATTCCAGCCTAAAGTTAAATGTAAGCTTCCACTGTGTCAGTATTTTTATACTAATTGTTTATTACATAAAATACATTTCTCACATCACTTCCAAGTCAAAATACTTTGATATTGAATAATGCATATATTATATCAAATATATATGCTCTGTTAAATTCTATTAAAGATTAGGTTGCTTTAAATAAAATATATAGCACCTGTTCCTTAGAAAGTAACCTGAAATATCAAAAGACCAAAACATTGATGAAATGAATTACTAGTGTATTCTAATTAAGCCATAATAAACGTAGCAGAAATTATTCTACTTTATATTTTCTTCATTTTCTTCATGTAAGGGCAGAGTAAATAATAATAATAATAATACTTATTATTATTGTTGCTGTTGTTGTTATTATTGTTATTGTTTATTGTTATTATTATTGCTGTTGTTGTTGTTTATAATTCTATTATATATAATGTCTAATAATAGTAGCTATAGTAGCTATAGTACCTACACAATGTGTACTGCAAGTAAATGTGTTATCCACTATATGTGAAATAGTCTAACAGCAGAACTGAAAACAATAAATTAACAAACGCTAAATATTTTCCGTGTTACATGAACAAATTTGGAGAAACCAAGAGAAGTCTTGCTGATCGGTTTGTTGAACACCTTCGGACCATCAGAATTAAGGATCTGTCGTTTCCAGTGGGAAGGCATTTGATTAGTAAATGGACACTGCATTAATGACATATCTGATGCATTGCCAGTTGTCGCTAAGGCAGGATTGAAACTGGGAAACGAAAAGAAAAATAACTAATCTACACTCTTGGAACTTCAGCACCCCATGGAAAGAATGTTATGATTTAAACCTCTACTTTTACTTATATAAACTGGCTCCTCCTACTACTAATTCAGAAGCACTTTGCTTGCAGAGCTGATGAAGGACCTAAATCCGAAACGTTCTGTTTCTTTGGAAACTCTGTGTATTTTACTAGAATTTTGAATATCTTTACATCTCTTACTACAGTGCACTGCAGTTATTCCCCTGGAATCTTATATATATAATATCTTTTATATTATATATAATGAAAATAAAAACAGCATAAATTTAACCACAGAAATATGTTTAAAAACCATAATGCATTTCTTGTCGGATTATTAGTTACAACAATAATTAACAGAAAGTTAATAAGTAAACGAAATTATCCAGAATTGCCTTCCACGTTACCTGAGACAACTAACTTATTCGACTGTTCAACAAAATCTATTAGAACAACGGCCATAGACTGATTTTCTTCGCTTTAATTTCACGCTTTATTTTCAGATTTTTTAAGGTCTTATACGTACTGCATATTTTGCACAGAAGCAAGTCGTGCACTGACATTAAACACTGGTCAGAGAATAGTTACAATACTCTCTTCTTAAAAGGTGTCCCACACAAAGTGATCTTAACAGTCAAAAAGATTTCATTGTGCTACTTTGAGTGCAAATACAATTTATGGATTATTGTGCGGGGTTTTTTTTAATTAGAATATTAAATCTCCTATTTTCACACATAAACCTATAAAATCACTTTTAGTCTAGACATCTGAAATCAAATGGGTATGGCTGAGTTTTCCTTTCTAGACTGGAGAAATCTGAAGCTAAAAATACATCAAAAGTACATCAAAATTCTCAATCTACAAATGACTAATTTGTCAAAGAGAAGTCTAATTGGAACATTTACTATAGGTAAGATAATTGAGAAATTTTTTTTGCAAACGACTTTACACTTATTGAGTCGTCCAACCCCACCCACCCTACACATTTGTACGCGCAGTTTCTTGACCGGCGCACTCGCACTGCGATTGGTCGCTTTGGACGCCTGTGCTTACGCAGTTGAGCTGACGTCACTGCAGACGAGAGCGCACAGGGAAGAAAACGCTGGTCGGATGGACGGACGCGACATCGCGGTCAATAAACCGGTCCCGGTGTGAGGATGACACGCAACCTGTTGTAGGTGTCTAGGGCTACATAAGCAAAAAAAAGAAGAAGAAGAAGAAGAAGAAGAAGCTAGAACTTTGACATCAAGACTCTGTCTGGGCTCCGGGATTAGCAAGTGTGGAAGGCAGACGTGTGGACTCTACCGACTGGCTGTGTACTGTAACATACCTGCACAATTGGTGAGCCCATGTGCAGATACCGAAGATACTGCGTTATAATGCACATCTGATCTTGCGCGAATGGAGTGGAGAGGTATTCTTTCTAGCTGGACAAAAAACACAAAATGTGCTATCTTTTCAAAGAATGCGTAATTTGAGTAATTAATGGTGGTGAACAAACATTTTACAAATTAGACCACAATTTACACAGAAATCTGCTATGTTGTCTTTATTAAAGGCTAGTCTTAGACGACCTACTTAAACCACGTTAGGTGCGCTAATCTAATAGGCGTATGAAATAAGACACAAACTAGTACATTCTCTGAGCATACCGTGTTTTTTTGTATGTGGGATGACAGCTTGTGGTAGATCCAGTCTGTCGCTTTGTGCGAAATGAGAGTTTTTGTGAGATTTCTGAACTCTATTGCTGACCTCTTTAGTAATAAAGAGGTCAGCATCCAATGGATGCCACGGTGGACGCTACAGCTCGACTATAGGGTGCATTTGCCATTACTTGTAATTCACATGTCACTAAATACGTGTGTACAATAGTAGAATATTTATGAGGGGTCTCTACAAAAGTACTGCACACTATGGGCCTAATTGTTAAACTGCAACTGCCACACAAAAAAGATAAGCTTATATTGTTTTTTCTGATATCGGTCAGATTTTTTATTTTTGTTTTTCCGATGTGCGTAATCATGGTAACATTTACAAAAATTGATTTACAAAAGACTTTATTTAAATTTTTTTACGGCTGTCAAAGTTATTTTAGAAATTGTAAGATAAGTTCATATGAAATATTGATTTCACTTAGGCCTTCAGCGGAGTTAATAGTGCATATATGACCAGATCGACGATTAGCGATTACTGGATTATGTATATGGTTTTCAGTATGAATATTAATTTTATTGTAACCTGTCTGAAATATATCTGTGGGTGAAAGGTTCAAGGTGGCAGAGTAAGCGGAATTACCGGCACTTGCACAGCAGTATTAAATACACTAAGTTCTGCCTGTACTTGCTGTTTAACGAGATTAAACGGAGCTGTGATATCTGCTACAATCTTGTGTGTTTTGCTGACTGATCATACTCATCTTTTAATTTCATGATGGCGCAGGTGAGACGTGATGTGCATAGTGTGCAGTGCGCGTGGGGAAGCTTTCTGGGGAACACCGCGCGGCCTACGTGCAGAGTCTTCCAGCTCAAATAATCAGTTTTAATGTTGGCGCATAACATATGCGCTAAAATCGTATTTAATGAAAAAGCACAAACGCATACCACATTAGGATTTTTATGCTATTTTAAATTTTTTATTATTATTATTTTTTACAGTTTTGTTAAAGTTGTTATGGGGTGACAAATGTGCTTGTTAGCTTTATGACACAAATGTGGATCCCTCTTCATAAAAATATTCGTTTATGAACGTTATTATTATTATTATTATTATTATTGTTATTATTATTATTATATTATTATTTTAAATCAATCTTGATTAACTTTAATATGTATCTAAATATGACTCAGGCCCAATTTCTTCCGTCAGCGAGCAAGATCGTTTTCTGAAGAGGAAGCATAAATTTCAAATTTTATTAAATTAATTTTTGCATTTAGAAATTGGTCTCTCATGCTGAAACATAGCACGTCCTTGCGACACTACAACGATAAACTGCTTGATGTTATTTTCGTAGCCAATCAAACCCTGAGGGAGGTTAAAGGTTTCTCCTTTACATGGCAGGCAAATATAGCCTGCATTTCTTATTAGGGATACACAGGTCTTTTAGTGTGATTATTAGCTGTCTTATTGTGTTTGTTATGTCTTTCAGATGTGTGACACTGTTCATCGTTCTCAAAATTTCACATCGCTTCGGCAGGACTTGCGGCAGACGTGCAGGGGGTTGGTTTCTCTCTTTGGTTATCTAGCTGTATGAGTATAAATGCATGTCATAAAGCTAGATAACCGAAAGTAGAAATGATCCTCGCCTTCTTCCTGAAACAGACGCCGCTGAATAGCCGACTGGACTCTTCAGGTAGAAAACAAAATAGCAGGAATTCACTCTTTTCAGTCAAACCCGTAACAGAAATGTGGCATCCTGTGCAATGGAATCTGATTATAATGGCTTTGGAATACAGAGGTTAACACCAGAAATTAGCCTTACAAATATCACAAGAACACAAGTAGCCTACAAGAGGGGATCCATAAAGGATCTAATAATCCAATATTCACAGTTTTACTTCCCAAATAAAGACAAGGTTGAGATGTTCCTACACAAGTTATTAAGAACATTACAGGGACACTTAAGCATTTTCTGCTCATTTTAAGAATGCATATTGAGTCAATGTGATAGAAAGAGAAGCTACATTTAGCTTCTGTTAGTGCATATAGGTGTGTGACTGTATAAACAGAGCATTACAAGTTACTATAATCTCATTGTGTGTTGAATAAAATTGTGTTTTCATTCTTTCTGAAACGTCTGGGGGGAAAATTGATCCAATAATCTATATTTCATGTTAGCAAAGATAGCTTAGCCAATCAAAGCGCATGAATATGATTGCAGTTGTAGCTTGGACACACATGGGAAGAGGTGGTGATCTGAACAATAATCTCTCTGCTTCTTCCTTTTGACTCTTACCTCTTTACCAGTGGATATGTTTCTAAATGGTTTTATCCGAATAGACATAATTGTGGAACTATACTGTATGATGCACTAAACGTTCATGTTAATTTAAACCATCTAAAATTAAAGAGGTCCTTTAAAAAAAAAGGTATTTTTATGATGCTGCATAATTTTACCAGTAAAATTATACATTGTAATAAATTATTATATTGTCTAGGCGAGTGATTGGTGTCAGTTTCTCCCAGTGTCCCAAGGAAGGTGTCTTTAAAATGTCATTTTCATTATCAGAAATACTTGTTTTTAAGGGAAATCTAAGCCTCTAATAGCAATATGGTGACATGCTTCATTGTCACATGGGTGAGCATATGCGTTACAGAATGTATGTAATGCAGCATCCACAAAACAAACCGTTAGGCGGTTGCCATGGCACCAGCTTGGCAATAATAACATGGATTGTATTGTAATGCTTCATTCTCATTTTTGCTTCCTCGCTCTGCCCTCAGCGTCCACTCCCCGTCCATAACACGGCGTAATGGAGGAGCATGGCGGGAGCATGGGCGGATACTGTGGGAGAGACAGGACGCCCAGAGTGGGAACATCCTCCATTTTCTGGAAAACACCGTGCCATCTGTGGCCCTCCGGGGAACAGGGGAAGCCGTGCCCATGCCACCGGCGACAAAGCCCGGTCAGCCCCGGTCAGCCCCGGTCAGCCCCTGGAGCCCAGCCGCACAGAGGGAGGCTGGCCTGGAGGCCATCTTGAGGGAGATCTCACTGAAATAGCTAAGATGGCTGGACTGGCACAGGAGGTGAGCTGCATCATGGTCTTTTTTATTCAAAGATCTGTGTGTATGCATATGTGTTAATGTCTGTGTGTGTGTGTGTATGTGTGTCTGTGTGTGTGTGTGTGTGTTTGTGTGTGTGTGTGTGCAGATTTGAGGTGTATATCAATCAGGCTCAGCTCTATGCCCATCAGATCTTACTATATTAATTAGTAGAGAGGGTTTATTTGCGCGTAGGGGGAGCGTGAGTGCTGCACAGAAGGAGGGGATGCAAAGAAAACAAATGAACTGGCACCAACTGCAGCAGACGTTGCCATCTTCCTTTGTTAGGATTGCCGCATGCTTCTCTAATGCGTGAATGAACACTGAGCTCCGTTCGTTAAGACATGGAATGGGCTTGGGGCTGTCACAGAGCTACCTGTACAGCGTGGTTTAATACACGCCGTGTTCTATTTTCTGAAATCTAGGGGCTAATTCAGATAAGAGCGAAGAGGAGGCTTTTATCAGGTTGTTAATTTTATGATTGTTTTTTAAGATCACAAGCAACAATTGTAATGTACACACGCGCACGCACACACCCACGCGCACGCACACACACACACACACACACACACACATATATATGTATACACACTATCGTTATGTAATAGTTGACTACTGTGTTTGTTGTTTTCCTATGGTATTTGTCTGTGTTAGAAATATACTGAACCACCAAACTAGGGTGCAGGACACCATTTCATATAAGCATATACACTACATTATTCAATATGCAAACTATACATTCAAAAACATTACTAGAGCTTGGTTTGATTACATTTAATTAAGCAAACAGATCTTTAACCTGCATAATATCTTTGAACTTCTGACATCAACACTTAGTTATGAAATTCATAACTATGATGAAAGACACTGGATCCTCCTTCTCTAAATGGTGGAATAACATGTTTGAGTTCCCTGTGAATCTTTTTGTGAAGAGCACTGGGACATTTACATATATAATGCACTTATTTACAATTCAAAGTAAATAGTTTTGCTTGCAGTCAGGGATGGATAACGAGGGGAAAATAGAAAGAGGACAATAAAGCAACTAGCACTGCTAATGAGTGGGGCTGAGCAAAGATCCTCTTGACATAGTTGCATTGAAAAGGAAGAAAGAGCCAAAGGCTCAGCTGTGTGAACAGGAGAGGCAGCATCCCGGAGGCACTTCCCGTAGTCTCTGTGCAAACTCCACTGTGCATCACTCTGTTTGCCTTTCCCTCCTCTCTCCCAAAGCCCAAGTATTATTGCTTGCAAAAATGCCAGTTAGCTGAGGAAGCAAATTAAAAAACTAACAATGAATGAGCAAACAAATACGCAAAAGAGATGAATAGATCTCTGAAAGGCTCAAAAAACTGTTTTGCCAAAAAAAAGTATCAGGTGAGTTAATGATAAAATCCACAGCCCATCACATAGTTCATTCTATTATAGATTAAAGGATAAACTTTTAGCATATGTGATATAGTTCTGACTGATCTCAAGTAACACAGATGTTTAGATGGTTTATCAAAGCGTATTCTAACACCATATTCTTGTCCCAGGACATGCAGAAATAACTTTGCCCACTGAAGGGTAATACATGCCATAGTGTTGGCGTAGCTTTTAATAATGGCCTGACGGAGACTGTGGTGGGCCGACACCAGCCAGTGGGGCTGCACACGCTACCTCCCTCGTCCCCTCACTCTTTGGCCACGGCTCAGACGCCACCCTCGTGCCCCTGGCGCTCTGGCCTCCGTTTTGAATCGGCGCGAGGGTGAGATGAGTGCACAGGCAGGCATGGAGCTGGCAGCTGCAGCACCATGCCTTAATGAACAGAGCGTGGTGTCTGCCATTATTATTCTGCCCCACTCACGCCTTACCTCCCTCAATGGAGGCCCCCCTGGCTCATAAAGAACCCTGTCTTTCCCACTATTGTCAGGACTGGTACTTCTCCATGGCCGCTTGGGGGTGTGGGGGTAACCACCGGGGGGGGGGGGGGTTGGGTGGGAAAGCATGAAGCAGACCAGACAGGACCAGATGCCAAAGACATGAGACTGTTATGCAGATCGGAGAGCTTTTGTGAACACAAGTGTATGTATGTGTGTGTGTATGCGTGTGTGTGTGTGTGTGTGTGTGTGTGTGTGTGTGTGTGTGTGTGTGTGTGTGTGTATACAGGAACAGGCCACCTGATCATATTAATTGGACTACTCGTTCCTAATGTTTGTCTGGCAGAGATGGAGATGTTACTGGTTGTGACTGGCTGAGTAAAAGAGGCACGTAACCTCATCCATTACCTCTGTAGCAATTAAGCTTTACTGTGTTATTATAGTGATAGATAGATAGATAGATAGATAGATAGATAGATAGATAGATAGATAGATAGATAGATAGATAGATAGATAGATAGATAGATAGATAGATAGATAGATAGAAAAAGAACTTCAAATAATTAAGTAAAAGTATAAGAATATGGTGTGTGTGTATATATATATATATATATATATATATACACACACACACACACACACACACACACACACACCATGTTCTTGTACTTTTTTTGAGTGTGTGTCATTGAAGTCACAAAATTTAAAAATAAAAGGTTCCTCTGTCATCTGTCCAAG
>NC_137500.1:3645000-3760000 GCF_041902795.1 Electrophorus electricus | reverse complement strand
AGTAGACTAATCTAACGTAAACTACACAAAACCTACCTTAGATCATGAATGGACCCATGCTCACAAAAAAGGCTATCGCGTTGTTATAGGCAACTAAAAAGTCATTATACCCAATCCTGTATAGATTGTAGCCTAATTATCCGGGGAATAAAGTAATGAACATTATTTCAAATGAGCATAAATAGACCGTTTAAAATTGTAAATGTTGCAAAATCTAAAAAAAAAAAAGTAACATACTAAACACACTGGTCTATCTTATTTAGTCACTTTGCTCACGTAACACGTGATAACGTTCAATGGTTGTTATCGGTAATGACCATTGACTCCCTCCGGTCTCAATGGACAGTTGATTGACCCTATTTGACATTGACCTGGGGTAAATTAAGCTGTAGGCTTATGGTGCGACGGACAAGGACCAGTTGGTGGTTGTCCTGTGTGAGGCAAATGTCTCCCTCTGGCCAGTTCCCTTGAGGACAATAAACCAGGCCTAGGGGTCCATTGGTCAAAGTCAGAGGTCAACAACCACTAATTCGGAGACGATTTCCCTTTATTCCCCTATGACTGCTGAGGTGGACTGCCGCCAGTGTGTTGCCTTCTTTTACAAGGTCTTTAAATAAACATGTAGACAGAGCACAAGGCAAGATCTTCTGAACTGTAGCCTAGTAAACGCAGCAAACAGGACGTAACTGGTGAAAAACAGAAGCCGATAGCTCATGCACCGTTGCAATGCATGCATAGCCCATGAACCCATGTAGTTTGGGATCAAACCCGCCAAATCTGGGTAGCAAGTCTTCACTTGATGGAACAGTGATCGGTATATTCCCCTAAGGTCTTCACCCAAAGACGCACGCTCAAAATGGGAGAGAGTGAGCCATAGAGAGGAAGTGAGAGACAGAGCGCGAGAGAGCGCGCGCAGAAAACCCTGTAGTTTGTTTATTTTTAACAGTTTACCTGCCCACAGTTTAGCCCAATTTATTCCCAGTGTATGCCTAGTCTCTAGGCATTTGTCTGCACTAGTAGCCCATTTACAGCGTTTTAATTTAGCGTGTTAAACAGCCATCAGATAAATGGCTATCTAGACCCTGTCGTCAGCTTCGTTATTTTACCTAAACGGAACCCGCTATTTTTGCGCCATGTTAGCCTCTTCGTGGCTTATCCATGCAGTCACTGAGCATGAGGATGTAGTCTATATTATTGGTTAGCATGAGAATAGTGTCGGAGCTTGTGAACCGCCCCGACCCGTTGATCCCTCTCCCTGGACGTGAATAGTGTCGCTCAGGCTTTTCAGTTCCTGTAAGGCGTGCCTAAGCTCCTAAGATTGGTGATTTAACGTATCCTCAGTACTATAGTTGCTTTTGCACGGAATACCAGTAGTTTGTTTAAGCCTCCAGCCACGCACGCAAACACACACGCGCACACACACACACACACACACACACACGTCTAAATAAGGATCCATTCATTAGGAAAGCCGTGTTCTAGTATATTTTGGCTTTTCTTTTTTGCATACAAGTTGAGGGAGAAGTTTACCTGCAATACACTAAATGCGCGCCAGTGTTACTATCCATTAGATTAAAACAAAGTAATGCAGATGACGGTGTCGTAACGCAGCTCGTGAAAACTCACCGTCATGGAGTGGCATTCTAGAATTCACAATATCATTCCAGAATTTCATAGCCACGCAGTTCTCCATTCTAGGGCACGATGGCCCCGATGCGTGCTGATATTTCTGTGACAGCTGAACCTGTAGCCTGGTGGATTGTCGAAACAAATCATGTAAATACATGTGTGCAGAAATCTTCTCACAGGGTATATGAGTATAGTAGACAAGCTAAATTACACGGGCATCAGTGGCGTGCTCGTCTGTATGACGATATCGACCCCTGGCGGTGCAGAGTTAGTGTTTCTGCGGGTCGGGATTCCCAAGTGGTGTCAGCAGATTTGGGAATGAGTCCGCCTGGAAGTTACGTGCGACTCCACTATGGTCGTGCCCGCCGAAATCTAAGGCGCAAATACCGTACGAACCATGCGAGCGTGCAACTGTTAGGAGATGTCTGCGCAGGTTCTGTCATTCAGCTGCAATTGGTCCGGTCACGCTGGCCACACACAGTTTGACAGGGTGGGTCATTGACTCTCATCTCCTGGAGACACCCCCAGTAGAGCTGAGATTTCTGGAACTTCCCATCAGCTTCCAGAACTGAAGAAGCCTTTCGGAGGAACGACCAGTTGCTTACCACTTAAGATTGTTAGGTGATGGTGTGAAACAAAGTCAATGTTACTAATAGAGAAGAGCTCAGCAAGTAAAAAAAAAACAAAAAAAAACACTTTTACATTATTTACAGAAAAGTTTGAAGTGTGACAACATCGGGTCTATTACAAAGAAAGCTCAGCAGAGGATGTTCAGTCTGCTCCACCAGACACCAAATATGACATTCACAAACTGGTCTGCATCAGGTCTTCAGAACAGATCGCTGGTGCTAACCTGCCTACCCTGCGTGAGCTGCACTACCTCCAGAACTATGAAGCGAGCATGTACAATAATCATCCCCGGCCGTCACTTTCAGCCTTTCCCCTCAGGCAGGCGCTGCAGCCAAATGGGGGTCATAACTGCAGAAAAGCTTATTTCCCCACGCCGTTCTGTGTATTGTGCACTATAAACCACCGTGAGACCGATTACAACTTCATTGTACAAACGTTTGTAAAAGCCTGTTTTTTTAAACACGTAAATTTTATTCAGCATAGGCCTATATATTAATGAATAATTTGTACATATACAGATATACAGACAATAACCTACAATTTACAAGGGTCTTGGTAAGCCACGAATATGCTTAATTATACAAATGAAACATATATTTGTTTAAACCACATTCGCACTATCAATAGATGATCATAACCGATTAGGATTTAGGGGGGAAAAAAACGACCCCGGCAGGACTCGAACCTGCAATCTTCTGATCCGAAGTCAGACGCCTTATCCATTAGGCCACGAGGCCAATGCTTTAACGTTTCTCATTTTCATTTAAAATACATATGTACCACATACTCGTTAGGGTTTAAACGATATGATTTTTATTATTATATGAAACGATCCACACGTCTTTGTTAAGAAAACTAAATAATGAGTTGATAACAAACCCGCCTTAACAACCTTAACGTTAAAGTAAAAAAGAACCACCATCCTCCCCCATACCATGCAGTGTCGCTGTGCAGAAAGCGAAACACTTTTGTGAGAAGTCAAAACGGCATGTTCCAGTTAGCTAATGGTACAGAGACCAGGCACTTGATAATATTCGTTTAAATGTAGCTTCTGTGTGAAATTTCGACACATTTCTGCTATTACATTTGCGTCGCGTTGAAAATGTAGCTAGGTTAGATTCACTATCTAGCTACGTACTGACTTAGTTTTAAATGAAAAGCAAGTTGGTGTATCATTTTGCCAGGTAACGAATCGAAATAATACAATTATGATAACGATCATGAATGTAAAACTGTTTAAATTATAAAGAATAATCAATGGCAAATGATGAGATTGATATGCGACTGATACATTCCAGATAACGTCCTTAAAATGCTTTCAGCGTGTTTTTGGCTTTTATTTTGCAGCATCCGACTGATTAAGAGTAAAAGTGTTGGTGGTAGGGCAAGATGATTCGTCTGGTATCACATCAGCGCTGGCTGCGCTCCCATGCTGTTCTGCAGAGGCGATGGTACACAACCGCATCTGAGCTCAAGGTCCCACAAAGCTCCAGTCAGTTACGTATGAACCCCCTCAACATCCAGATGCTGTCCAGGAACCTGCAAGAACAGATCTTCCGCTGCTCTGCACAAGAGTACTCTGCTGAGAGCATAGAGAAAAGCATTAGGCACTTAAAGAAACATCATCTCTGGGGGAAAGAGGCAGTGCTGTTACCTGACGTGGAGCTAAAACTGCCGCAGATGTACGGCAAGGACATTGACGACCACTTTAGAATTATAGCCCAGAAACAGAGCATGCCTTACCTTTTGGCAGCTTGTCATCTCCAGAAAGCAGAGCTCCCTCAGATGCCCCAAAAATGGGCCTGGGAAGTTGGCTGGACACGGTATGGACTGGACGGAGAACCCAGGAAGGTGGATTTTCCAGATGAGAATGCTCTGGTATTTGATGTGGAAGTCTGCATGGCAGAAGGTCACTGTCCCACACTGGCAGTGGCGGTATCTCCCAATGCCTGGTAGGACAGAGAGTGCACTACTATGTTTTTCCCCTCACATTCCTTAAATGTATAGGGCTGGCAAGAGAAAGGGGTATTTGTGTTCTCCCTACCAACAAATCCTCATGAACTAACTTTAGACATTGAAAACATCTGAAGATATTCTTCTATAACTGATGTTGAACAGCTGTCACCTTTACAGCAAATGGGAATGATCAGAAATTCGTGTTATGAGTGTTTTGTTTGTTTAATTATTTATTATTGATTTGTTTGTTTGATTGATTTGGATGTTCCAGGTACTCGTGGTGCAGCAGGAGGCTGGTTGAGGAGAGGTACAGCTGGTCCAGCCGGCTCACACCGGCCGACCTCATCCCACTTGAGACGCCAGTCAACTCCAGAAGGCCTCTGGGAGGGCGGTGGGATAAAAGGCTTGTTGTGGGGCACAATGTCAGCTTTGACAGAGCACACATTAAAGAACAGTACCTTCTGAAAGTACGCATTTGCTCTGGGTTTTGTGTACAGCATGCATGGTTAATCTGTGTTTAGTCAAGAATTATATTAATTTCACCATTAAGCCCTTCCACATTTGTGGTTTTGTGCATCAGTTTGAAAGTCTCTATATATGACATTCTAGGATGTGCTAACACCTAACCCTTGAAAGTTGTAATATATGAATCTCATACATCATGCAGTTTTTCTTTGGTATAATTGGTCATAAACAGGGATCAAAGATGCGTTTCCTGGACACCATGAGTCTCCACATGGCTATCTCAGGGCTGACAGGTTTCCAGCGTTCCCTCTGGTTGGCCAACAGATATGGGAAAAGACAGGGCCTACAGGAAGTCAAGGAGCACATGAGGAAGCTCGGTCACCATTCCAAGGGCAAGGGCCCAGCGGTGTGTGTACATGCAAACAATCAATACAGAGACTGTTTTACTAGTACCAATTGCAGTCAGTGTATCCTGGGAATAATTGCATTGTATACTGTGTTGGCCAGTCTGTTGAGAATGTCCTAAGTAATAAAAATATTATAGTGAATAAATAATAAGACATTAAGAAGAAGACCTTTGAATGATTGTGGGTCTGTTCCTCTGGTGTTGGTAGATTGGCTCTTGGGCCTGGGTTGACGTCAGCAGTATTAATAACCTAGCAGATGTCCATGCGCTCTATGTTGGAGGGGATCCCCTGAAGAAAGAGACCAGGGAGATATTTGTGAAGGGAAGCATTAGTGACATCAGGAGCAATTTCCAGGTAAAGGAAAGGACAATCCTGACTCCTAAATAAGCATTGTACATATGCACAAATGCTTTCAGACATACATCTATCAAAGATTCATGCATAACAGAATTAAAAAATGCATACTATGATATCATTTTATGCTGGAATAAAGCCTAAATGCTATCATTTATTCTACTGGTTTCTCTGTACATTTTGTTCTAGGAGCTCATGCAGTATTGTGCTATGGATGTCCTGGCCACTCATGAGGTGTTCATCCAACAACTGTCCCTCTTCTTGGAGCGGTATGGTATTTTAGCTATAGTTCACCCATACCCTACTCTCTGAACTGACTTTGGAGTTGAAGCTGTCAATCAACTCATCATACATATTTTTATGTGTTATTATAGGTGCCCTCATCCTGTGACGTTTGCAGGGATGCTGGAGATGGGCGTCTGCTACTTGCCTGTCAATCAAAACTGGGAGCGGTACTTAGAAGACGCCCAGGACACATATGAGGAGCTGCAGAGAGAGATGAAGAAATCCCTGATGAGTTTAGCGGATGATGCCTGCCCGTTACTACAGGATGACAGGTGAAATGGTTTCACGTGAGCTACATGCAGCTAAGAGTGAAATCAATAATATGTCCTGTGCTTCAAGACTGTCATACTAAGTGCAAGAATTCACACTTTGTTTTATCATTGTTTGCAAATGTTTCATGCAGTTTCTACATAACAGGATTTCGGGTGTTTGGTAGAGTTTGTCACTTTGTCATGCACGGTGATTAGGTACAAGGAGGACCCCTGGCTGTGGGACTTTGAGTGGGATGTTCAGGACTTCAAGCAGAAGAAAGTGTCTGTGAGCCAGAGGAAGAAGGCTAAGCAGCAGACAGAGAAAGCAGCAGCAGCAGCAGCGTCTCAGTGTGACAGCCTGGAGAAAAACTGCGACCAGGGTAAAGCTCATGATGATCTCAGAACTGGCCTTATATTGCCAATTCGTCTTTTATTCTCATTTGTTGATGAGCATAATGCTAATCTGCGAGATGCTTTGCTTTGAATAGCATTGCTATTTAATGACCTACGTTCACTTCCTTTGTACTTGATGAAAGTTCTTTCCAAGACTTGTTAAATGACTTCAGATCCAGGCCCACCAGAGGAGGGTCGGAGGGAAGAGGACACCAGCAGGCAGCTTGTGGAGCGGTTAAAGGAGACAGTCAGCTACCTGCCCAAGAGGAGACAGCATATGCCAGGACACCCAGGGTGAGCGCTGCCACCTACTGCATTCCACAGACAAAGCTTAGTGAATCGTACATGCTGGAATTGTCTGAATTCCCAGTCCTCTGTCATCAAACGTGGCTAACTGTCATTTCTCTGCTCTCCTAGCTGGTATCGGAAGCTGTGTGCGAGGATGTCATCATCTGTGAAGGAGGAGAATGAGGAGGTGTGGTCTCCTGGACCAAACTTGATCAGCCTGCAGATGAGGGTCACACCTAAGCTCATGGGGCTGACCTGGGACGGCTTCCCCCTGCACTACACGAAGAAGCACGGCTGGGGCTACCTGGTGCCGGGCCGCAGAGACAACCTGGACACCGGGGAGGACGTGGAGGGGCCTGTGTGCCCATACAGGTGATATGGGCCATGCCAAATCTGACCCTTTGCTCTGCTTTTGCTTTGAACACTTTGAGGGTTTGTGGTTTAACAAAACCTCATTTTCATACGGAAGTTTAGATACTACAGTAATATTTAGTGGCATTTCAAACCTAAAAGTAACATCACAGTAAACTGAAACTTGCTAAGGGAAGTTTGGCCTTCAGCCAAGGTTGAGTTGTCTGAGTGTTTGTGCCTTTTTGTGACCTTCTTCTGGTGTTGTCACCAGGGCAATAGAGCGCGTGTACAGGGAGTACTGTGAGCGGAAAGGCAAGGAGCAGCCGCAGTGTCTGGACAGCCCGCCACCGGATGACCTCATGCTGACTGACAGCAGCGTGTGGCAAACGGTAGGAGCCTTGAATGGTTTTAATGGTTTTTTTGTTGCTGTTTTTTTTTTTACACTTTACACTGTATCTTTCCACTTACAGCAGAGAACTGCAAATCTTTTTTTGGTCTTTTGATAGTAATGGTTATTTTTGTTTTGGTACAAGACCAAGGTTTCATGAAAACTCGAGGAAACTCGAGCTCAAGAGTTTTGTAGACTAACCTATTTGTACTAGCTGAGGATGCATTTTCTGTGTAGACAACAAAGCACTTTAGTAATTCACTCTGGATAAAACCATCTGCTAAAGGTCACCAATGCAAATGTGAAGTTGAGGCCATGGTAATTGTAACGTTCGAGTTGACCAGTGCACTGAATTAATTTCTTTCATGGTTTCCTCATCTGGTATGATTTTAAAATGGCTGCAATAGAAGCTGTTTGTGTTAGACCCATGTTTGAGTGCGTTTGCATGTGGTGTCCTCTAGGTGGAGGAGTTGAGTCGGCTAGAAGTAGCGTCTGACGATGAGGCAGTGCTCAAAGCTGTCAAGACCAAAAAGTCAGGGGTCAGCAGTTCATTCACTTCACCCTCTTTGACAAGATTGACGTGGAAATAACTTAAAACTCAATAATAAAAGTTTTTCAGATATCAGAAAAAAATTGTTTATGTCTGTCAGGTATCAGTGGATATGGTAGGTAAAAGTGACTGCCCCTATCACCATGGTAATGGACCCTACAATGACGTCAACATTCCTGGATGTTGGTTCTTTAAACTTCCTCATAAGGTGCGTGACACAACCTCTTTTATCAGTTTCTGTACTGTGAGTCAAGAGTTGTTCACACAGAGTGTGTTTGACTTTCTGTTTTTTCACATCAGGATGGGAATGAGAATAATGTGGGTAGCCCCTTCTCCAAAGACTTCCTGTCCAAAATGGAGGACGGTACCCTCCAGGCAGGGCGAGGAGGCACCAACGCAGCACGGGCTCTGGAGATCAACAAGATGATCTCGTTCTGGAGAAACGCCCAGAAACGCATCAGGTACCCTTGCCAGGATGCCTAGTGTGCTCCGCCAGTAATGATTTAGTGAAGTCTTATCGACTTTGACCTTACCGAGCAGCCCCTCCCGGTGACCTTTTTGGAACAACTGGCGTTGGCCGTCTGTGTGTGTAGTTCGCAGATGGTGCTGTGGCTGCAGAGGGGAGACCTTCCTCACATCGCGAGCAAGTAAGACCAGCTCACCTAACACCATCCACCAATAACAGCCACGATCACCCAGACAGAAAGCCATACACCAGCTTTCCCTCCTACCTCATGTCAGACACGCGGACTACGATGACGAGGGGCAGTACGGTGCCATCCTACCACAGGTCATCACTGCTGGCACGGTCACCCGCAGAGCTGTGGAGCCAACGTGGCTGACTGCCAGTAATGCACGGGTAAGACACAGGAGCAGGAGCAAGCTTGGCCTCGCCCACACACTGACGACCCACCGTCTGTCCGCTGCCCAAAATCCATCTAGTCTAGAGTTTAGACTGGAAGTGTTCCAGGGTCAGGTGTGATGCACTGAAGAATAAACCCCTTTTAAAATGATCTCACTGAAAGTGAGGATTTCGTTGTGGACCACAGGAAGCTTAGGAGTGTGTGTGTGTGTGTGTGTGTGTGTGTGTGTGTGTGTGTGTGTGTGTGTGTGTGTGTGTGTGTGTGTGTGTGTGTACATGTGTGCCTGCCTGCCTGCAGTGGGATCGCGTGGGCAGTGAATTGAAAGCTATGGTGCAGGTGCCTCCTGGGTACCATCTAGTGGGGGCAGATGTTGACTCCCAGGAGCTGTGGATTGCTGCTGTCCTGGGAGAGTCTCACTTTTCTGGCATGCATGGTGAGTTCAGACAGCATATTGATTTGCACTATTTGAGCCAAAAGCAATATTCAATAGCCAGCTTGTCAATCTGTTAAAATATTATTTGTGAAAATTGAATTTGCCCAGGCCACTTTTTTTTCAAAACTGTCTTCAAGCTTGGCATTAATTCAGAGCAAAGTCTCCAGTGTGCAGTGAAGCATCATCCATTTTTCCACACGTGATCTCTTAACTTTCTAAGCACATTCTCAGTAACGTGTGGCATCAGGTGCCCTTTGACCAGAACAGATGCTTGACCACGAGCGTACGTCCACCAGGTGGCACGGCATTCGGCTGGATGACCCTGCAGGGCAAGAAGAGCCAGGGCACCGACCTGCACAGCCGCACTGCAGACGCCGTGGGCATCAGCCGCGAGCACGCCAAGATCTTCAACTACGGCCGTATCTACGGGGCGGGCCGGCCCTTCGCCGTACGCCTGCTCATGCAGTTCAACCACCGGCTCAGCCAGGCCGAGGCAGAGGGCAAGGCCCGGCAGATGTATGCGCTCACCAAAGGGCTACGCAAGTACGGCAGCTGCAAATTCCTCCATTACCGAACTAACCAAGGCCTAATGGTGAAATAACATGTTTTGATGAACGCTGACTTAGGAATTGTGGGTACAGGTATCGTCTCTCTGACACGGGGGAGTGGTTGGTTAGTGAACTGGGTGTGAATGTGAAGAGAGATGAAAATGGCTCCATCTCCAGAGAGGAGTTACACCACATTTCTACACTGGCTGGAATAAGGTAAATCCAGTACCACTATTTAGCTTAGCTTTACATTTTATCTGTAGTATTTCTAGTTGCTTTTCCTCCCTGCTTGTTTAACGTGTACGGAGTAGCTGTGGTGTGCTGTCCCCATAGATCTCGGAAGAAGAGGCGGTTGGACATAGTAGATCAACGTGTGTGGGCCGGAGGTACAGAGTCAGAGATGTTCAACAAGCTGGAGGCCATTGCTCACTCGAAGCAGCCTGCCACCCCGGTGCTGGGCTGTAGGATCTCCCGGGCCCTGGAGCCTGCTGCCGTCAGAGATGAGGTGTTTTCATTGGCAAAAATTATAACCTTTTTAGCACCTTTTTTTTGCCTGATTTATTTTGGATTATGTGGGGAAAACAAAAGGCTATTCAACTCAGGGCCTTGTTATAGATATGTGCTCTAACCTTGCTGAACTCTATTCACCAATAATCAAAAATTATCCTAATTAGTGAAATGAGGTGTTTCTCTCCAGTTCACTGGCCCAAAAACCTAATTGAACAGCTCCAATTTAGACCGATATGCACCAGAAATAAAAAGGGTCGTTACGGTGGCTCTGAATAAAAGTGTTATCATTTAATGAAAAAAAACAAAAAACAAAAAAAAAACTATTCAGTGGTTCAGATTTTAACAAATATGAATATGCATATACTAATCAGACTTTTGTTGGCGTATTTTAGTTCATCACCAGCAGGGTGAACTGGGTGGTTCAGAGTTCAGCAGTGGACTACCTTCACCTGATGCTGGTGGCCATGCACTGGCTACTGGAGGAGTACAACATCAATGGACGCTTCTGTATCAGCATCCACGATGAAGTTCGTTACCTGGTGAGCAGCGAGGACCGGTACAGAGCAGCACTTGCCCTGCAGATCACCAACTTGCTTACCCGGTTAGTAATCACATTAAGCCAGTCTTGGGCCTTATTTTTTGGGGTGGGGGCATTAAGGCAGTGTTTACCAACTGAGTCCTTCAGGACCCCCAGACAACCCTTGTTTTTGTCTTATTCCATTCCCTAGCACACTTCAGCCAAGCAATAAAATATAGAACACCGAATACCTAGTGCAATTGGGCTGGGAATTGGGACGGGACCAAAATGTCTAGTGGTCCCCAAGGACGAGGTTAGGAAATGGTGTTAAAGGATTCCTTTTGGAGCAGGATTCCATGTATGAAAGCTGGTGTATCATTATATGGAGTGACAAGCAACAGGTCCTGTATGTTCTGACCACCACGCCATGTCTTCCTAGCTCCATGTTTTCCTATAAGATGGGCATAAGGGATCTACCACAGTCCGTGGCTTTCTTCAGCGCTGTAGATATTGACCAGTGCTTGAGGAAGGAGGTCACCATGGACTGTGTGACTCCATCTAATCCTGCTGGACTAAAGCGACGTTATGGAATACCACAAGGTGAGGCGATAATTTGTAATATTCTAGCATAGGGTGGTACATGTCTAAAAGGTGAAACTAATGCATTGTTTTTATAGCTTTACCTCATTTTGACATTCACTAGCCAAAATGTATTTCAAAGCCTTTGTTTTGCATTATAAGATGTGCATACATTAGTGAAACCTTTGAAAATTCTATTTATTGGAAAACAAATGTTCAGATGACAGAATTTTGAATATAAACATCTAACAAACACCAAACAAGGATTAAAGAAAAATTTATAAAACATTGTGAAAATACACAAATTTAAAGTTCTACACACATTATAAACTTTCCAACTATTGAGTCAAATGTATTAGAAAATCAGCAAAATTGTTTGTATTAACAGGTGAAGCGTTGGATATCTATCAGCTCATTAAGATTACGAAAGGTTCTTTGGCCAAAAGCAGGACAGAGTAATGGGTCCAAAAGACTCCCACCAGTCAGACCTGACTGCAGGACACAAAGGAAAAACTGGGATGCAAGTCTTACTGCTTCCTTCTCTTCTTCTTGGGCGCCTGGGTCTCTTCAGAAACTGGAGTATCCTCCATCTAAAAGACAGGAATGAGCACATATATGAAGAGCCAAAGCTGCATCCTAGCACACTGGTGCAGGACACTGGCATTTGTTTCTAACCTGCATTCAACTGGATATTGTATTCGTTATTTCTACATTTTTTTACCTTGTGAAGAAAGCAGTTACATTAGCCTTCGTGAGGATCTATTTTGATATTTGTTATATATTGTTATATTTGATCTTGGAGTTTGCGCTGCAAGACCAACGTGGACATAGTCCATAGCTAAACCTGATGGTCCTCAGTGAGGAAGGTTCTTGGTTTGGGCTCATGTTGGGCAAAACTTGACAAATTAGTGGGGTTTTTGTTTTATACCAGTCAAATAAATATGTTGCCATTTCAGCAACTGTGCTGGTTCAGTAGTAGTTGTTGATGATTGGTGGTGTGTCAAGCGCCTGGGTGGTCAGTGACCTGCTGGCTGTCCTGCTGTTGCTCCTGCAGTGCAGCCTCCAGCGTGGCGGCGTTGATACGGAAATCTCTCGACGTGCTCAGCTTCATGTACTGCATCAGATTCACCTGGAGAGCACAGCACAGCACACTAGACTTACTGAACATCACCGAGCTGCTTTAGCGGGGTTTTGGGTGGTGGCTGTGGGTAACCCCCGTTTTATTTTTGAAGTTGAATGTCGGGTCGCGTTTATCAGAGGGAAGAGCTGACTATACCTTTGATTTCTTGGACAGAAGAATTAGAAATTTCTCATATTGTTCGATATTGAAGATCAGGGTAGGGATAGCCTTGGTCGCACGGAGAACCTTCGCCTTGAGGTGATTTAAAAAAAAGAAGGACAAAGCGCTTTAGAACTGCATCGGTCCGGAACGAACAAGGATGCAGAAGAACACGATTCCTTACAGAAGCAGCCGCAGTATTTTCCTCTGTGCTTTTCTTCCGTTTTTCATTTGCCCCTACAATCGCCTCGCCGCTCTGTAGGCAAGACAACATGTTAACGGAACACCTGATGCAGGCCAAGTGTAGAGCATGCCCATGAGAAGAGGACCTCACCTGGACATGAGTGATGAAATTGTAGCACTGAGGAGTAAGGTGAGAGCCCGACAGCTTAACCTGGGGACACGCACACACACCCAAGCCCTGTACTTAGCAATAGTCATGCAAGATGAGTTCTGGCAATGCTATTTTAGTCCACTTTCTGCCATAGACTGGGTTCATTGTAGATTCATTAAATGAAATGCAAGCGAGTTGTCCCTCATCATCCAAGCACACCATTTAAAAGGGTCTCCTCACCAGTTTTTCCAGACGAGCGGGTAGTTGGCCAAGATGAGCTGCACGCACCTGAATATACTGCGTCTCACACACACACACACACACACAAAAAAGCTGACAGAGTGTGTATACTGCTCTTCCAGCACATGGAAAAGGGTAACTACACATACACAAGCATTCAAAGATGGAAATTAATCTCTTTTAACCACTCGCACACGCTGGGCCCCTTTGCTTGCTACACTGACTGACTGGGCGGCGTGTTCGCGTTTAATTCACTCCGATTTCAATTCTGTCCTGAGGACCGTAAACTTCTAGACAAAGAATCCTCTGTGTCAGTCACTCCCCTAGCAGAGCAGGCAGAACACAGTACCGACACTTGCGGTGTTAGTATGAGTAGATGTGATCTCTGGGACCGAGGTACTGAGTCACTTTGGTAAGACTAACATTGTACCGCTGTGTCAGAAAGATATGAATGTAATGGACTTCGAGTCCTTTAGCTGTAAATGCTAGTTTGGGGCTTCAGGAAGCCGTGCGTCTCGCTGCGCGTCATACTCACGTATTTGATGAGGGTGGTGAGGACGGTGTAGGTGCGGCTGAGCTCTCGCAGCAGCGAGTCCGAGCAGGCCCCGGGGGGCAGCGCCGTCTGTACCAGCTCGTTCAGCGCGGTCACCAGAGTCCCCAGCTGCAGGGTCACTGCTTTCTCCACAGGGTCCTGCTGACCTGCTCCTGAGAAACACGGGAAGCGCCAGAGTCTTCCAAAGTCTAAGAACGCGCCTCTGATGTGCGAGGCTGGCGCTGCGTTATAGTACCTGTGTTCGTCCTCTCAGCTGTTAACTGGCTTTTTTTCTTGGCGATTAACCACTCCACTTCGTCCATCGCCTTCCCCACCTGGGACAAAACTAAGAGCTAGAAAGATGTGAGAAGGGGCCAGTGTGGACACGTGGCGTTTTACAGAGCGGGAGAACGGGGACTCACTGTGGTGGCTGCTGCCGTCTTCCTGCTGACGATAGCAAAGTGGGACTGTTTCTCCACCTCCATATCCTGGGTGGAGACACGAGGTGATGTTCAGTTAAGAACGATCACTGCAAAGACCAGGCTAGCATGAAAAACAAACACCATTTCCTACAGCACCAAGATTTATCCAGGTCTCATCTGGAAAGAAAGAGGGGAACTAACCACTAACGGGCACACACATGGAAGCCTTGACCCGACGGCAGAACGGCGGCGGTGTGGGTGCGATGCGCTACCTTGTCTATGTCTCCCAGCTGGCTGTGGATGTCCTGACACAGCTCCCATAACAGGGACACTGGGCTTTTGTGGAGGACATGCAGACTGAATAGCAGAGAAAGTAGACCCTTACTGAGGGATATGTCCTCTATGAGAGGAAAAGATAGACGGAGAAAGAAAAACAATCACATAAGGAGTTAGACCAGCCTCTTTCATTTGTTTAACTACATTTCTATATGAAGCCACGGGGCAAGTGCCAGGGTGGCAGTTTGCTTGCATTTAAGATCACACATCTGATGGTAAAAGGACAAGAACACATGTTGCAACATAAATCGGCACGGAATCTGCACACGTGCCGAAGAAAGGGCATAGCTTACCAAAGCTGGTTTCCTTGCAGAGTTTGACTGTCCAGGTAACCATCTGCACAAACTGTCACAGAAAAGATTAAGGTTAGGATTACGGACATGTGTAGAAAAACAGAACAACGCTACAGCAGTGGGATTAAGACTTCAGGGAAGTCTAGACTACCTGCGGGGAGGTGGGCTCCAACAGGCGCGAGAGGAGACTCAGAATGCTGACCAAGAGCTGGGCCTCTCTGCTGCTGAAGGCCTCCTCTCCTCCACTCAGCTGGTTGAACAGGGCACGCTGTACACCGGGCCAAGAAAGACACGACCCCCACACCACTGTAACGTTTCACACTGAATTCGTCTCAGCTGACTCCGCCGCATTATTAAAAATAAATCAATCAAAAACAGCGCTCTACCTGAAACTGCCGAACATAGAAGGCAGCCTTTTCTGTCGGGTTTGCGTTTTCAGGCTCCCCTTCCTCCTCCCCGGAAAGATCTGAAAGGAAAAGACACGGCGTCCCATCGTCATCACCAGCACTGTGGGTAACAATATTTAAACCACGTCTGGACTGTTCCATGCAGGAAACGTTCAGTGGATACAGCGTCACCCACGGAGAGAAGACAGGAAGCTGGCCACTCTGGTGGGGTACTGCTGCAGCACCGTGCTGAAAACACGCAATAAGCCCTCCAGGCAGAGCAGAGACACGCTCGGATTCTTCTCCTTCTTCCCAGCATCCTCCACGGCAGACGGGACGTTAGTGTAGCGCCACACCAGCACACTGATGGAGGAGAGGTGGCGTTAACAATAACGGGTGCACACGGGTCTCGCTCTAAAGAGCTGGGCTCTAACAAGCACATCGACTTTGCCCTGACGGTCAAAGGGAGCATCAATGGGATTCCTTTCAGTGTTGCCCATGGATGTTTACTACAACTACGCTTCATAACTAACCGACATAACTCCGCTAAATGTGGAAAGAATAGTAAATTGCATTCGGAAAACAGACGAGCGCACAAGCGTGTCAAATGTGTCGCAGGAAATTCCAGCACAGAGTGGAGCCGGTTCGGAGTCATCCCGAGGGCACAGCAGGACCTGGTGATGTCACAGAGGTAGCGGAAGGTCTTGTCGGGACTCAGGCCTTCCAGGCTGTCTGCGTGGCCCGTCTCCTCCAGGTGCTGCACCTTCTGCAGGGCCACGCTCACGGTGTAGCGCAGAAGTTCCTCGCTGGAGCGCAGCACAGACAGGCTCTCCTCGTGACTCTGAGCACTGTCTCTGGACAAGACACCAAACCAAGTCACCTACTCAGTGCAGAGCGACTGTGCAACAGTAAGCCAGAATGGAGCTCTGATATTTTGTAGGCATATACCCTAGGTCACTGTGTTCAACAATTAGTATGACATTTTTTATCCAAGTAAATGATACATTTGTACAAATTTAAAAAGCCAAAGTCAAATTTATTTACATGGTGCTTTTTACAGCAGCTTCAAAAGTGTCTGGGTCCTTATAAGCAGCCCATGCCATCCTGCATTATATAGTCCATGTAATCGGTTCAGCAGAAATGAGGTGCCTTCTCTTCTCACACATAGCAGAGTCTCAAGTTCGTTGATGTACATTTCACACATGCACACACACCCACACCCTTGCTTACCTGAATAGAGCAGTGAGCAGGCTGGACACGAACTGCATTGAGAGAAGAGTGCGCGGGGTTTTGCTGGAGGGACTCCGGCCCTTTCCCGATTTCTCCCTCAGGATCTCGGAAAGCTTATAATAACGATGAAAGAGCTCCAAGACATCCTGGAAACGGCTCTTGCTGCTCAACACACACACACACACACACACCACTGTGTAATGTTGCTTTATTTAAGTTTAAACCAACAGATTGGGTCTAAAAAGCTCCAGGACTTCTCACAACAATTACCTGTAGTTGGCAGTGATGAAGTTGTACTCTATGAGAACCTCATATATTCCCATCACCAGCACAGCATAGATACTGTTCTTCACCCCGACGCTGGACGCTACTGAGAACTCGGCTGACTTGTCCTGTGGGACACAGATGGGGACACCCTGGGCTGCACATCTGATCTCACACCAGTTCTGCAGTGTCGGTCCAGGCATGTTTGAATGCAGTTTGAATTGTTTCCTCAGACATAGCTGATGCTCCTTAAATCCAAGAGGGAACAACTGTCCAAAACATGTTTGTGTATGCATACTGTTACCTATTTGAATAACAGTCAGTGGATTTAAGAAGGATCCTCCAAGACATGCTATGTATTTTTAGTCTCTTAGGAACTTCAGAGCCAAGACATTGCATTTTACCATTTTCACGGTATGATTGTTAGGCTATCACAGTTTCAGATTTATGACAATTTAAAAACACAAGTTGATGATTAAACAAAAAAGACTTTGGACCATCTTTCATACAGTAACACACCCAAGCATTTGGTTTGCATGGACCCTGCCCTAAACTGCATATGAGAACAATACCAGCTTTTAATTATTTAATACCATTTCTGAGATACTGTAGTAAGGTGTCAGTGTTGTTTAATGCAGTGGGTTTTAAACTGGGAATTTGTGGCATCAAAAGCAGGTTGTGAAAAAAGTTAAAGTAAATACCCAATATTTTTATATACTTTATATCGCCTTTATAAACCGAAACAAAATGATGAAAAGCAAATAAAACAAACAAACAAATGT
The DNA here is from genome assembly GCF_041902795.1 of Electrophorus electricus. Lineage (NCBI taxonomy): Eukaryota > Metazoa > Chordata > Actinopteri > Gymnotiformes > Gymnotidae > Electrophorus > Electrophorus electricus. The sequence continues at coordinate 3,742,505 of NC_137500.1, read as the reverse complement.
TTGTTGTTTGATTTGGATGCCTGAAGAAGGTGGCGCTGCTGAGCCCACGTATGATAGCTACCAGCATGTTAAAAAATGGCTGCAGAGCTCAAAGATGCGTTTACGTGGAGGATTACACAGCCTGGGGGTTTTCCACGCAGCACTGCAACAGTACTGTTTCAAGAGAAGTCAAAGGGAAAAACCTACATTTCAGGAAGCTGCTGGACACACAATTTTTGCAAATCGCTTCTTTAAGCTTCTGTTTAATCTTTCCTAAACCGTTTGCATACCAGCTCAAAGTCCTCCAGCTCACTCTTGATCATGCGTCTGGTTATGCTCTCCAGCACTGCACAGAGCTCGTCCTGGAACCCTTCCTCATCGTCTTCGTCGTCACTCGCCCCTCCGGCGGGCTCACGTGCGCTCTGACACCACAGCAGGCAGTGGACCGTACAGGAGAGCAAATGGGCCTGAAGGGGGAAGAAAACCCGAGAGGGGCTATATAATCTACCAACAAGCTCCCACTTCACACACACGGGCGGTCAGTTAAGAGGGGCCGGTACCAGAGGCTCCTGGAGGAAGACCTGGTCTCCCTGTGCACTGATGCACGACTCCAGCTTCACAGGGGGCAGCAGGTCCTGCTCCAGCTCATAGTATCGTTTCAGCTGGATTACACACACACACACAAACACAGAGATTAATTAAATCAAACGGTGTGATGCTAATGAATAAAGTCTTGCCAGTGGCTACATAAAGTGATACACACATGTTGACTGAATGCCCACCTGTGACAGAAGGGTTTGCATAATGGAACTTGCCAACTGGGAGTTGCGTCGGAGAACGTCGTGGAAACCCTTTAAAAAAAGAAAAAGAAGGAAAAAAAAAAGCGACAGGTTATAAATAAAAACGCGTCCACGTCAATCTGTCCATTTGTATTTACGCAACACAGCCCGGTGGGAACACGGGGAACAAGGAAACACCTGTCCACGGCAAGCAGACGAGGTGAGAGGCTGGGGTACAGGTGGAGGAGAATGGGCTCACCTCGTACAGCATGAGGCGCACGTCGGCCTGCTGGCCCAGGCAGCGGCGCAGGCCCCTGAGGATCTCCAAACAGAAGGCCTCGTTAGTCGCTGCATTGTAGCGCGAGTGCACGTCTGCCTGGACCTGGGACACACACACACACACACACACACACACACACACACACACACACACACACACACACACACACACACACACACTCAGCAGTGGCCCCACTCTGACTCACACAGTGCGAATCTGCTCACTCTCAGCATGACTCAAGGCCATGTTCTAGCTAATATGAACGACAGAATAACAAAGTGACACCCTGTGCACACAAGGCATATATTGTACAGAGTGCACCAGTAGGAAGATCTGCATGGGTGGAGAAGCCAGCCACTGGCAGGGCCGTCACCTGGCTGGAGGTCAGTGTCTGGCTGGCCTGGCTGGGGGCAAGACTGCCCAAGACCCGGAAGTTCTTCAGCAGCAGGAGGAAACCAGCCACGGCAGACTTCCGGCCGTCTAGCTGACTGCAGAGAGAAGACGTGTCGGCCAAGATTTACGCATCAATAATTAATTTTGCACCAATGCATGTTTTTTTTAAAGTGCTATCAGCTTACACGATCATTAACAGAGGGACTTAAGAAAATGTACATGACGTTTCCTGGTTGCTATAGAAACAGCCTCAATGCTGGGACAACTACGAGTGAATAATATTTAAAAAGAAAAACAGAAGCTTGTGCGTCTCGTGTTCTCATCTTGCATACCTGGAGAACATGGCTTTCCTCAGCACCAGAATCAGAGCATCTTTTAAGGACATGCTGACCTTCAGCAGTGGCTGTGGGAATGTCAGAAAAAACTACTGTTTTACAAGGAGAATTACAGCAGGAGACTTTCTCAGCTCATTTGCACAATGACAGAAGCTGTATGACAGGGAAACTCAATGTCTCAACTTCTATAAAAGCGGTGAACATCCAAATCAGACCGTTCTTCACCACCTTTTAACGTGACACCTGAGGGAACGCGCTACAGCGTGGGGTTACCTGTACAGCTTTGAGGAGCCCCTGTACTGTGCTGAGAGGGAGGAAAGACAGCTGGTCAAAGGTCTCAGTCACTTTTGAGGACGACTCCAGGAGGATCATGGGAGCAGACACGACAATGTTAGAGAGCAGCTCTGCAACAGGAACATTGATGAAGAATTAGGAAAAAAATAATAATAATAAAAACAACAAAACATGATGTGAGCGATCCTTTGCTCGCATAAGGAAACTGATGCGTAAGGATCTCATACCAATAAAATGGGTAACCGGTGAAGCTGTCTTGGTAACCAGTCGATTCAACACTTGCTCCAGGATCTCACCTCTGATTGGTTCATGCATCTGGGCGGGGGGGAAGAGAAAAAGGTTTCTTAAATGTCTACAATACAGTGCCAAGCATGTCGGCAACAATGCTGAAGAAAACAATTTTCCTGAGAGACTGTACTTTGAAGCTCTCCAGGAGAACTTGTCCACCAAGCCGGCATGCCAGCTGGGAGGGAGTTTTGGCTGTTGCGGTGGGGGCTTCAGTGGTCTTCCCAAAAGGTCCTGCTTTTGGCCCAAAAGAGTCCATAAGGATGAACCCTAATTGTACCAGGCTCTGAGTGACGTGGTCCCAGCCAAACACGCTGCAGATTTGACATTGCAGATGCAACGTTACTCAGAAAATAAGGAAAGCAAACAAAAACAGTGGAAGGAATTCTAGCTACGAAGGATCCCTCCACAGCATTCTTCTTTAGCATGTTCTCATTCTTTACATCTCCAAAATGAAAAGTAAAATTGAAAAACAAGTTTAAAAAGAAAAGTAATTTTTTTTTACATTGTTTCCTTTAGTGAGAAGCCAAAAACAATATAAAAATAGTTCTGCAAAGTTAGGCAGTATCTGATTGCAGCATTATTTGATGCTCTGTTATTGCGCTAACCTTTAATGCTAACAATGGCAACAAGTCCTCATTTGAACTTGTAAAAGCAACGCCACAGTCGCGCCAAGCCTAGCTGGAGAAACAGGAGACGTACAAGCACTGCTCATGCTGACCTGTTCTTGACAGTGTCCAAAATCATGTGAGAGACACTGCTGCTCGAGGGAAGCAGATCCTGTAGGAACCTGGAAGCCTGCTGAAGCTGCTCATCCTTGAAGTTCTTCGTGATGGCCCCTTTCAGGAACTCAAACACCTGGGGAGCATCCAGAGGGCCAGGCAGAAGGGGCGCAGCGTGCTTAGCTAAGCCTTCCCAGTCAAAGCTGCTGGTATTGCCACAGTCTCTGGACACTGCATCCAGCTTGGCTTTTAGAAAATCTCCCACCACTCCTAAAGCCATTTTAAATGCTGGCTAAACAAAATTGCTGTAGTATATTGGTGGGCAATATACTACAGCAATTTCATTTAGCCAGCATTTGAAATCAGCCTTTAGAACAGTCATCCCATTGCTTTTTACTAAAAACCAATTCTTTGAAACGGGAGCACTTTAATGGATAGATGCATTATAATTTCTTGAAGATGAGGTTTAACAGCTATGGTGGAACTGTAAAAGCAGTACTAGAGAACACTGGTAGAGGACTTGGCTTAACACAGCAAGACTCATGGAGTTAGTGCCACTGGCAGATCATTTTAAGCACTGCATCCATCAAAGAAATGTCTGTGTATATGATGGAAGAGTTGTGTAGATATACAAGACAGGAAGGTTTGTCTAGAACACAAAGGGGATGAGAGATCTACCTGCTCCTCATAGCGCTGAATGCGAGCCACAGAAAGCAAAAGGGCGATACTAAAGGGACACAGCAGTTGCCCCTGACAAACCTACAGAAACAAAACCAACAATATGTATCAAAGTACAACATGCAAAAATACTAACTACAGTGTAAATGTATAATGATACAGAAACAAGCATCCAGGCTGAGTGTTTGTGATGGGCCACCTTGACGCTTTTTATGAATTCCTTGCCGAGCTCATGGTCAAGGCGAATTGCAAACACAATGTGTAAAATGGTGGTTCCTTCCACATGTCTCAGCTGGTCCTGTGGGATGGTTTGTATCTCAACATCCATAGTCCTAATGACACAGCATCATTAAAGCACTCAGGCATTAAAGACCTGCTCTCAGGAAAAAACATTTTTTTGAGACATCTAAAAACATTTCAGCACAAAGGGCGACAGCACAGAACTGAGCGGGGGTGGGTGCCACTTACTCTCCTTTCCTCTGTTCATCTTTCTGATGCATGTCCTGCTCTCGAAAATAGTTAATAATTCCATCCAGCACAAGCTTTTTACAGCCCTGCTCAAAAGAAACACAAGACCACTTAAAATTAACGTGCAAACACTGTGATACAGCGTTATTAACAAGAGACATATCAAATGGAGAGAGGATCTTTCTAGAGTTTCTCAGTTCAATGTTTAGCCTACTGTGACAAACCTTGCTCAGTGGATCAGAAAATTATTAAAGACCAAACAGTAATCTGAAAAAGACCTACCTGCATTGTAGAGGTGTGTATAAAAGCCAATATTATTCAATGACTAAAATGCAAAGTATATATGTAAATATGATGGTGTAATAAAAACAGGTAAGATCAGCAGACCTTAGCAGAAAGAAGCAGGAGCTGATAGACAAGAGGAGGGATCTCCTGCAGGTCCATCTTGAGGAACATCCTCAAGACCTTCTCAGTTACAAACTGCAGCTCCTCTGGAGATAAGGGCACATCCCTGAGAGAAAAGTCACAAACATCCAGGTATTAAAGATTAAAGATTAAAGAGGGGGTTTCTCAGAAGCACCACCACAACACTGTAAAACAATGGCTGAGTCACTGAAATGTGACTAAAAACCCTTCATCAAAATGCTTTTGGTACCTGGACTGTTACAAAGACAGACTGAGACTCTCAAACCTGAACATGGTGGTGAGGTGGATCACACTCTGTGGGTCCCACCTGTATTTAAAAAAAAAAAAAAATGTACAACAGAGTTGGAGCAATACACAAAATACTTTAAACAGTACAGGCAAAACATCAAAGCCTTACTTAGCGTTACCTTATCACAGTAAAAAAGTGTCTAGGTGTCATGCAATCTGTAATGTCTAGGGGGAAAAAAATGAATTGAATTTTCAGTTTTCTTCTAGTGTTAGTGACCACTAATTTCCACCCATTGTACAGGACTGTCCTTTTTCACAGCAACTACCAGGCCAGGAGGGTCAGTGCTAAGGCCCGTATGCTTGAAAGCACAAAGCATTCATTCAAAGCTGTTCAAACATAGAAATCACAGTGCACCTAGGGGACAGAACTAAATATGCACCATAACAGATATATGTGGTTGGTTCTGTATCCAAAGGTTAGAATCTAATCCTACAAAATGGCCACGTGACCGAGGTGTAGTGGTCAGAGCACGTTTGCTACCTGGGTTCAATACAGGGCTCCCTGTAACAAATGACCGAGAGGGTCCAGTAATAACGTGTGTGCGCCATTCATGACGCAGTGTCATGAACTGCACATTTCGTAACATGTCCAGTATTAAAACACACTTCTTTACCCTCGTTACCTGCTTGAGCACAGACTGTTGATCAGCTGCTTCTTGTATTCGTCTCCACTTAACTCACCTAAACACACAGCAGCCCAAAAGAGAGGTGAGACAGAACATATTGACTGATTTTTATTTCTCTCTCTCTCTCTCTCTCTCTCTCTCTCTCTCTCTCATAATCTCTACAGACAGAAGACAGGTGTAGTAAGAGCAGTAGAGCGAGTGAGACAGACATCAAGATCCCTCACCTCTACCATAAGCCACAGACTCTGTAGCTGCCAGGGCAGTAAGGATAGTGGGGAAGAGCTCCAGTGATTTACCATTACCCATTTCACCTGCTTTAATAGCATCCACAAATAGAGACGCCAACACTGCCAGGGCATGGCCTCCTAGAGTGTGTGTCTAACATACAATGGAAAGATAAAGATAAAGATTTTCCTAAGAGCATATGCAGCAAACATTTTCACATTTGCTAAGAAAACATAGAAAGCCAAATGTTGGCTTCAGGTATATGGTCAGTACTAAAGAAAATGGGCAGGACTGCGTAAACTTGGATTCGCACCTCCAGCATCAATAGCCCAATAATGTCTGAGACCACCTCTGTCTGCAGGTCTCCAGATTCACAGAGAGGAATACAATGTTTATATACACACAGCCTGCGACTGGCTCCATCTGAATCACTCACTGCTGAACCTTAAATGAGATGCACATAAAGATTAACCATAATCAGATTAATATTTAGGGCCACTATGCAGAAGGAAGGTACACCAAGAGATGTTATTTAAATTACCTCTGAATATGGCTTTGATCAGGGCTGTTGCATTCTTTCCTTTGAGGGCAGTATTTGTAATTAGTGTAGTCAGCTGCAAATGAAGAACTTGAGATGAAAAACATTTCATAAACATTTGCATTATGAATAAAAACTGGATAACCATAAAATGGGCTTTTGAATTACTTATTAAAACAAAGCATTTTATAGACTTTTTGCTGGCAGAATTTGCTGGAAAATGGCAGGCTTTGTTAACTTGTATAAAAATATTCACTTTGATATCAATAAATGTAATGAAAAGGTAACCCATCAAGTCTATCCAAAAAATATTTGCAGTTATCAAACTTAACCCCTGCCCTATTCCTACATACACACTAAACATTTAATTAAAAAATGACCTAAAGGCCTGCAAAATGCAGAACCTTGAATAAGGACCACAAAAATAAAAAAAAGATAATGGTTTAATAGTTAGTTATCAATAGATCCATATTTCATTATAATTCTTTATTTAATCATAATTTTAATAAGACCTACAAATTTTGTTTTAAAGCAAGTCAAGAATTGAGGAGCATTTTATGGCATTTATCTGATGCTTTTTCCAAATTATGACTTAAAAAAACTTCAGCAGTTGAGGGTTAAGGGTCTTGCTCAGGGTCCCAGCAGTGATGGGGCTTGAACCAGCCCTCACTGACCGGGACAGTGACCAGTGATGTTGAGAAGAATCATTCATCGGTATCGCTATACTAAACAGCAGCTTATCACAAGTAAATTAGCACAGATTTGTGCAACACCTGCATCTTCAGGTACATAAATACAAACCTGATCATCAGGAAGAGAAGCAAGGTGCTGCTGGAGCTCCTCCACTCCATCTCCATCTCCCTCTGATAAGGAGAGCATCTCCTCAACAGCTACCTTCATACTGCACACGGATTCAGGTCCCCAAACCTATTTCAAAAACAAAAGCTCATGTCCTTAATAACGGTGGACTTGTGACATATTTATGACTTTTGTGAACATAAAGACAAAACCTGCTTCTTGAGAGCCAGACATCTTCTACAGAGTTCTCATTCTGGGAAGATGTATTTGCTAGGTGACAAATCAACCTGGCATAATTTGACTTACTCTGCAGTTTAAACTACCCATGGAACTTTGTCCATCAGGACAGACAACCACCATGGTCTTCGTAAACGAAATGGGAAAAATCACGTAGCTAAGGTGGAACTGCGCACAGAAGAGCTGAAAACAGCAGCGGCCTGAACACGAAAAGCTTGGTCTTCAGGACAGTGGTTTTACAGTGGCACTAAGACAAAGCCTTGGGTACATAGCGGATACGTAGCCAGCACCACCTACCCAGCTACCAATATTAACTTCTGCTTCTGGTTAGTGGGGTGCTGCTGAATTGTCTCCAGACATTGTCCTGTACTGTGTGTAAGGAGGAGTATGAAGAGTTCTGGTGCGATATATCGGAGGCTGAGCTAGGTAACTAAATAACACGCACTGGTTGAATGCTTAATTTTGAGTACCTAGCGGACTAACGCTATGCTTACCGCTAGCTGGGCCAATAGTAAATCTAAAACAATTTGAGCATTTTAGCTATACAGCATGTCATGGAAGAGTCTATTGGCCAGCTAACCTACCCGATTTTGATAGATAACCTAACGTTCGCAATCTAGCTGTTCAACATAAAAGGACCAATTACGAACTACCGTTAAAAGCCCGCAGTCTCAATCTTTAATAATAAGAAAATTATCTACCTGTCCCGTGAACTTACCCACTTGCTGCCAACTTACTAGATAGCCAGTGTTGTTTGCCTTTATCAATCACACACACCACTACTCTAACCAGGGAACATCACTGAAAACTCCCGCCAGATCATTCACGTAACGTCCGAGAAAGCCTAGTGATTGGTGCGTCTGGTTCACGTCGCGTTACGTCAGAAGCGATCTATCAATCATTACACACGTCAAAACGTGCGTACTGAGAGAGAGAGAGCGCACAAGTCTGACGTTTACATTTGCGTTTGCGGCATTTAGCTGATATGCTGCAAATTGCTTCATGTGGGCTGTCCAATATCCCGGTTATATATAATAAATGTCTGCAAAAGAGAGAAAAATGGTTCTAACAAGCTTAACTTAGTTACTCTTAAATTAAGATGCTACTCTAAATGTCAGGAACCTACATTGCCCACGGCACTAAAAGGCCAATATAATTGTATAATTGTCCAGTTTTTTAATATATAAAAATATAATTTTATAATTGTCCAGTTAACTTGAATTGGATTTTATTCTCTTAACTGAAACCTGTGTTGAAAATACTTATAACGTCGCCCCAATGAAGCAGGGGTAATAAGATATGGGCTGTTGTCTGTCTGTTTTGTGGGATATTGGACTATATGCAAGAATATTTTGGGGAATTCTCCACATTTTTGGGATGAAGTCCTACGGGCTTCCATCTCCTTCTTTGGTCAGGTGATTAAGATAACTGGTAGAGTGTGTAGGTGTTGATAGTCCCGATCTTCTTCTCTTTCATCTGACCTCTCAGGACTTTCCTCGGTAGCTGCCCTCAACATCACAGGTCACTGTCCCAGTCAGTGAGCGCTGGCGAAATGAAAAGCTGAAACTAGCTCAGTGGATAAGGTACTTGACTAGTAATCAGATAGTTGACCAGCTCTCCGCTGTTGGCCCCCTGAGCAATAGTTCAATTTGCATTCAGTCGTAATTGAATACAAGCGTCAGCTAAATGCCGTAAAATGTCAATTTCACAGGTGATCAGAGTGGCCTAATGTTGGACGTATTATTTTCCATATCAGGTTCAATCAAGGGTGTTCACGATTCACTTTGTAGGAGCCCGAGTAAAATTTAAAGTCTGGATTGTGAAGTCCGAGTCGAGACTCCCAAGTCCCCTTTTTGGTTTAGTCTCCTTTATTTATGAGGCTGCATTCTTCATAGCAATATAACATTAGCTAACATGAAAACAGCAGTAGGACAATAAAGCATGCACAAAAGATAGGAACCGTTTAAAATTATATGAAGCTTACTATAAAAGTACTTATTATCTAGCTAGCTGGTTAGCTAATTAACATACATTTATCCAGCTAGAGGCTAACTAGCTAGCATGCTTGAGGTCAACGTTAAAATATCATACACAACTCGACGTCGTTTTGCCAGTGTCCTTCTGACTCAAGGATTTTGTACTCCAAGGTGATTATTAAATGCTAGTAGTTTTTTTTTTATAGATAAAGTATCACTGACACGAATAAATAGCAGATCTAACATAAGCATGACAAGGTTGGCTACGCCTTCAACAGTCACTGATGTTTGATCTATCACAGATTTAAAATGGGGAATAAGTGAAGCGGAAACGCTTTTTTGTCAGAATGCTGTTTTTGAACGAAATCACCGGTGCCCTTTTAATATTAATATTTTGGACCCGCTGTGCTGCGCTTGTGTATCGGGCCAGTGGCGCAATGGATAACGCGTCTGACTACGGATCAGAAGATTCTAGGTTCGACTCCTGGCTGGCTCGATTGTTTTTCCACCCGTTTAAGCTTAAAAGCGTTGCAGAGATCTAGGCCCAAAAAAACAAAGTAAAAATTATATAAACTATAATTTAGTGTTGGCTAGTGTGTATTTTCAGATGAAAATTTGCTAGATAAAAATTATTTAAACCTTAACAATTAATTATTGCATCAGTTAGTGGAATAATCAAGTAGATTAAAATCAAACAGTCTAACTTAACTCAAAGTCATTTAGATAAGAAAAGTAATAACAGAAGGCTGATGGGAAAAGAATAAAATGTAAACCAAAACAGCCAGGCCTACAAACCTTTATGTTCCATGTTCAAATAAAGGAGTAAATTAGACTGATGAATTGAATGGACATCAGGGCAAAAAAAAAGAAAAGGAAACAACATGTGAAGCAGGCCTAGGTCACATTTCTACAGCACTGCAGAGCCCTTAAAGGGACTGGCCAAACAAGTGTTTGCTCTATCATCTTCTACAGCATCTAATAGAGAGCCTTACTTTACCATTAGCTTGTGAAGTAATCCTGTAAGCAGGTTGCATGTTGAAATACAACTGAAACTGCCTCTTCCCTAAAAAAATATGAACTATTATTGCTGTGATGTCATGCCAATCAGAAAACACAATCCTACACAATCCCAGTGTAGGATTGCAGGTATTGCGCATAATTTCATAAATTTCTACAAATCTAGCATTTATAATGCAGGGTATTCCCACACACATTTCCACAAGGTTTATGAGTGGGTTTATGGGAATTTTTGACCATTCTTCCAGAGATCAGACACTGTTGTTGGACGAGAAGACCTGGCTCGCAGTCTCCGATGCAATTCATCCCAAAGGTGTTCTATTGGGTTGAGGTCAGGACTCTATGCAGGCCAGACAAGTTCTTCCACACCAAACTCACTCATCCATGTCTTTATGGACCTTGCTTTGTGCACTGGTGCTCATATTGGAACAGGTAGGCGCCATCCCCACACTGTTCCCACAAAGTTGGGAGCATGAAATTGTCCAAGATCTCATGTTATGCATTAACAATTCCTTTCAGTAGAACTAAGGAGCCAAGCCCAACTACTGAAAAACAACCCCACACCATAATCCCCCCTCCACCAAACTTTACACTTGGCACAATGCAGTCAGACAAGTACTGTTCTGGCAATCTCCAAAACCAGACTCGTCCATTGGATTGCCAGACAGAGAAGTGTGATTCGTCACTCCAGAGAACACGTCTTCACTGCATCCGACGCTTTACATTGCACTTGGTGATGTAAGGCTTGGATGCACCTGCTTGGCCATGGAAACCCATTCCATGAAGCTCTCTATGCACTGTTCTTGAGCTAATCTGAAGGCCACATGAAATCTGGAGGACTGTAGCAATTGACTCTGCAGAAAGTCGTCGACCTCTGCGCACGTGCCTCAGCATCCGCTGACCCCGCTCTGTCATTTTACGTGGCCTACCACTTCATGGCTGAGTTGCTGTCGTCCCCAATCACTTCCACTTTGTTATAATACCACTGATAATTGTCTGTGGAATATTTAGTAGCAAGGAAATTTCACAACCGGATTTGTTGCACAGTGTCACGCTGGAATTCACTGGGCTCCTGAGAGTGACCCATTCTTTCACAAATATTTGCATGCATAGGTGCTTGGTTTTATGCACCATGGAAGTGATTGGAACACCTAAATTCTCATTATGCTCATTATCTTACTATAAACCAGTAGGCGGATCTCATTATCTGACTACAAAGTGCTGCTTTAAAGGCCGTTGTAGGGACATCAAAGCGTTTTGGAGCACTTAATGCGGTGCTTTTTTTTTTACAACGTTTCAACTGACATATAAACGGCATGAAATACGGCGTTTTTTATGGTTTTTGTGGCTTGTTTTACGGCGTAATGAAAAATAACACTGTATCTTGCGGCGTAAAAGCGTCCACAATGCCGCTTTCCGCCCGGCGTTTTCCAAATAAAACGCGTTTCGTTTAAAGTGAATTTTGACTACTTTGGCTTTCCATATGCCCAGTCCGTATGTGCGCGCGTCACGAGTCGCTGCCCAGTTTGTCTGTACGCTCGCCGGAGTCGCCAGTGCGCTGAAAGCAGGAAGGACGCACAGAAGACGGATCGTACAGCTGTTATCGTGATGTAGCGCTGCCTGTCCGATGACTGCGGATGGCGGTGTGTGCCAGACTCTGCGGAGTGGGTCAGTCGCGGCGGTGCAGGCGGCGGCAGAGGAGCGGCCAGCACCATCCGGAAAGCGACTCCGACACGGACATGGATGGAGAGGAGGAGGAGAAGATAGTGGGTGAAATGGAAGCCTGTCAGAAGACCTACGCAGCCGGGCCCGGGTCGACTAACGACGCAGGACGTGCCGATGGCCGTGCCACGGGACTGGGCTGTGGGGACACTGCCTGCGCACGACCATCCAAGCCGCGGGCGTTGCTGGATTTGCCCCCAGAGCTCTTGGTGGAGATCTTCTCGTCTTTGCCTGGCACGGCGCTGCCAAACCTGGCCTTGGTGTGCAAGAAATTTCGGCAAATACTCAGTACGGAAACCATCTGGAGAAGACGATGCACAGAGGGTAAACGGCATTACGTCGCTGGGTAGTTAAAATCATGCTGCCTGGATCAGCCAGCTTGGCTCGGCCAGCGAGGTTATGTGACGCTGCACAAATGCTTTCATGTTTACTCCTGCTCGGCTGCCCTACAATACAGCAACCGTCTTTGGCGGCGTCAGCCATTCTGCGCATGTTGTCTTATTCTACTTGGATGTGTGGCAAGCCGGGTTTTAATAACGATGACCCGTTAATTTGTAGTCTGTCGTCGGTAGTTTGAGAATAAGAATAAAAATGTTTTAACGTAGGCCCATGTCATGCAACACAGGTTTGTGATACGCTAAATGACGCATGCATTAAAATTGGTGCCCTTGAATGAGCGTGTTTCTAAGAGGGGAAAACCTTCATTCGTTATTTTTCAATCAACTTGTAAACATCTGATGTGCCCGTTTCGTTCCAGCGGTATCAACCATTCACGTAGCAGACCTCTCTATGCGGATGACCATAACTGTGTTACATAACTGTGTTACTGCCCTTCATTACTTATTCAGAGTTTGGCATGAAGGATGATTTACGGAAGATGGAGGTTCTGGGTGTGTCCAGCCGGGAGCTTTATGTCAAACGTAAGTATGGACATAATACAATACACTTCGTCAGTGTCTGCACCTTCTTCCTGAACACAACTGTAGATTTGCCTTCAGTTTGATATTGGCAGAACACGTTTAACCTATTTAGGCAGTATCTGATCGTTGGTTATCTAATTTATTAACATGTATTTATGTTTTGTCTAAAAAACAAGTACAGCATCTATAAGGTTCAGAATTCAGTACTGTCTTAACATTTATTCTGTGGCGGGCATGACCGCTACATCGGTTCTGTAGGCAAATTACAGCTTGCGACTTCTTGAGCTGCCTAGGCTTTTAGCTTCATCTGGACTGTTTAAAGTATGCAACTCGAGTAAGCTGCTCTGTCTGTTTCTTCGGCAGCTTCCTGGACTTGTGTTAACCGTGATGCTGCTGCGTCTCCCCTAGCTGCCCATAATGGCTTCTAATTCCCTGCATCATTTTCAGCCTACTCTGGGCTGCAGTAGTCATTCTGTTGCACTGCTTTTGGTTATCCTGTTTTAGTGTGCTCTTGTGGTTTTGTTATTGCGCAATAAATACGCAACTTCTAAAGCCTCTTTTTGGGGAAGGGTGAAGGTTATGCCTTGTTTATTGCTCAACTTTGTGCTCCCTGTTTCTCTCTCTCTCTCTCTCTCTCTCACACACACTCACACACACACACACACACACACACACACACACACACACACACAGCTCAAACAAGTCCTTTTTTTGACTTTCCTCTCCTCTCGTGGTGCATCCACCTGTATGCCTGTCCAGGTGTGAACCCTCGGGTGAAGTCAGGACGCTTTACGAAGCTCCTCCCCGATTACGAGCACATGGACTATCGGGACGTGTACATCCACTGTATGTACTGCCAGGTGTGCGGGGCTGAAAGCTGCAGTCTCAAAAACTGTGTGGCTAGTCACAGGTGGTGTTTGGCAGTGTTTACCCTTTTCTGCCAATCTGGGACAGTTTGGTGTGTGTGGTTGAGGGTCAGGAGTTGGTCCTAGATCAGTTACAAAAGGCACTTTTCAACCTGGAGTCCTGCATGTGCTGTGGAAAAGACATGCATGTCTAGCCAGTGCGTAAGTCTGTGGTGATCCTAACCTGACCTGAGAATTGGTTTTCCTTTTGTTAATAACCTGCTTTTATCCACACCGCTTGCAAACTATAGGAGACATGGTTCATTGTGGTTATTATTCGAGATGTTTAACTGTCGTTTACAGTCACTAACCGCTCTTAATCAAAAGAATGGCTCTGGTCACAGACTTGTGTGCACGGTGAGAAAATCTACTTACTCCCATCCCCTACATAGTCTGGAAAGTGGCACATCTATAGCTACTGCACTATAATGTATCCAACTCTTGCCTCCTTGCCTCTCGGTCTTTCCCATGCTGAAGATTGGCTGTTGCATATAATCAAATCCTCAGCTTTTGTATAAGTCTGCATCTCACGTTTGCCTTGCAGTGCTCCATCCATATAGACACATTTTGGGTCTCTGGCAGCCAGACATAGGCCCCTATGGAGGCCTGCTGAACGTTGTGGTATGTCCCTTCACCTTCGGACAGTCCGCAAACACCTTTTTAAATGTGTTTTTTGTAGCGCATTTGTCCACTGATATGTTAGAACTGGTAAGCTGTGTTTTGCTTTCTTGATCAGTATCCCATTTTGATATGATTTGGCTGATCATCTGGTCCTCTGTTTTGGCTCATGCGTGGGCAGGTGGACGGACTGTTCATCATTGGTTGGATGTACCTGCCACCCCACGATCCCCGAGTCGAGGACCCCATGCGCCGCCGCCCCCTCTTCCGCATTCACATGTGGGAGAGTAACAGAGCCGCAGTGGAGTGCATGTATGGCCACAAGGGCCCCCATAAAGGAGACATTCAGGTCAGCGTGTCCGGCGATCAAATATCTGGGTCCACCTTTCACTTGAGAGTGGTGCTACCATCAAGAAGTGCAAGTGGTGGTGTGACTTGTGACATTTGTCTTTTTCAGACAGTGAAAAAAGACGAGTTCTCTACCAAATGCAACCAAACAGATCACCATCGAATGCCAGGGGGCAGGCAAGAGGTGAGGGAACAGCTTTGCTCAGGCACCCTCCCACAGGTTTAGTTTTTGCCTTCAGCTAAAGGGGAGGATTGGGAGTTGTTGCATTTTCCTCCGATTTATTCATTAGAGCACTTGCACTCTGAGGTCGGCTCTTTAATAATGCAAACGAAGAAAGGGGTGTGAAGTAGAGCTGGTCTAGAAGTACTCGGTTCATTTTTGCGTGCACATGCGTTTCTGTATGCGCAGGAGTTCCGGACGTGGCTGGACGAAGAGTGGGGACGGACGTTGGAGGACATCTTTCATGAACACATGCAGGAGTTGATACTCATGAAGTTCATCTACACCAGCCAATACGAGTAGGCCTTTTGAGTAATCGCAGCTGAACTAGTATAGGCTGTCACAGGTGAATGTAGATGGTATAAATGTGGGGTAAATTAAAAACAATGCATGAATTCCCAAAGACAGTCAGCTGTTCTGCTTCAGTCTAAGAAACACTGTATAGCCCCTTTTTCATGTTTGGAATGTCACCATATGCATTATTGACACCCTGACTCTGTGGGAACAGACCCTGTTCAGAATCACTGATGCCTATTGTAGGATGCCATCCTCATTTACACTAAAATCAAGGAAAAATACTAACCGGTGTTGGATTAATCACTTGTATGAAATTACACGGTTTATGTGTTTCGACATATAGTGTATGTTATGTTGAAAAATATGGTGATACACAGATTGATATAAAAGTTTAGGTTACTTCTGCAGGATCCCATATCAACAAGGCTAAAATAATTAAAACGTAGCCAAATTTCTACGTAATACATGTCACATTTTGTAGTCAAATTAATTTTAGCTACATTCATATGGATTCACCTATCGGCCCTTTTGGGTTCCTGTTGGTTCAAGCAACAGTAGGGTGTTTAGGAATTAAACAAAAACAGCTTTTTGCCAGCTGAAGGCTCTCTGAAGTTTATAACACCACAGTAACTTTCAGTCAGCAGTAGTTCTACAGTTTGCAGTACTTTTGTCTTGAATTCTTGTGTTGCTTTTTTAACTCTGATTTTGATATTGTAAAAAAAAAAAAAAAGGGGGTTACGAAAACCATGTTTAGGCTCAAGATGGCTGGATAGCAACACACACACACACCATAAATGTCAAATAATGTCAATAAAATGTGTGCTTTTAGATAAGAGTATAACATCAAGTAGAATTCGGTTGTAGTGCTACATATTAATCAGGTCCATAAATGCATCCACTTAAAAGAATGGGGAGGGGCTTGAGTTATTTATAATTTCGTGTGTGTGTGTGTGTGTCTGTGCCTGTGTCTGTGTCTGTGTGTGTAGTAATTGCCTGACGTACCGGCGGATATACTTGCCCCCGTGCCTATCTTCAGATCTGCTGCAGCCGGGCCTCTTCAAAGGCACGTACGGCAGTCACGGCCTGGAGATCATCATGCTGAGCTTCCATGGCTCTCGGGCCAAAGCCACCAAACTGACAGTGAGTTGCCATGCTCCCTGTGCCTTGTTCACCTCTGCTGTCAGCAGACTTGTTTGCTTCATTCTTTCTTCCCACCGCCGAACAGAGAGTGAATAGGGATTAGCTTCAGGACCGGTCTCCTCAGCTAGCCCTCGCATCAGTTTTGTGCTTCAGGTTTAGGTGATGGTGCATGGATGGTGCATCCAGTTCTTCAAGACACCTTCCTAGTCATTTAACTGTATTTCTTGTTAATTAGTCCCACACATCACCTTTTACATTTTTTTTTTTTTAAACTCGTTTTGTTTTCCTTTCTCCCAATTTTACTGTTGTTGCTTTAGAATTATTAAAAACGAACAGTTGCAAGTCTTCAAATTCCATGTGCCAGTCACTATTGCACAGCAGAAGCTGATCCTGTTATTTGGTTCAATTTTCTGAGCCTGGTCACAATCAGATCACGTTTGAGCGCTGATGGGTGAGTGAAGGGTTCTGCTTGTGTTTAAAGCTGCCAGATGGCATGAAGTTGCTTACTATGCTGTCGTTTTAAATGTAGCAGGGGACCATAGTAAAGCCAAAGGTTTCCTGTGGTCCTGGAGGCTCAGGTGTGCTCAGTAGCTCTACTGTCCAGTGCACCAAAAGAGGACAAAGCGGATTGGTGTATGTTTCTGAATTGGACTAATCTCCACTTGTCTCTCAGGGTGACCCTAACGTGCCAGCAGGTCAGCTGACCCTAGACGTAGACCTTAGTCGGCCGGTACGGCTACCCGACTTGGAGCACCAGCGCAACATCGAAGAGCTCTCTAGACTTGTGATGAGTGTGCATGAGGAGGTCCAGAGGGCTGCACTGGGCCCTGATGCCCCCCCTGCCGGGGCTGACGAGGTCTCCTCTGGGGCAGAGGGATCGGACGTTTCCCCTGTGGCTGAAGCTGAGGATGCCAGGGGTGGAGCGACTACCTCTGGTCCTCCTCTTGAACCCCAGCCCTTCATCCTGCCTTTAGGGGTCATGGCCCGCAATGAGGTGTACCCGCGCACGTGCAAGATGTGGTGAGTACCAAAAGCAGCCATGTCTTAAGTGAGGTGTTTCTATGGATGTTGAACTCTTCTAGAGCCAGTTTGAAGTTTTATATTGTTGTTGTTTATCAATTGGACCATTAGATTTTAACAACAAAAATAAGAACATGATGACAAATCAAAACACCAGCGCACACAGGATCATTTCCGAAACAGCTTGGCACATGCTTTGATGACGACTGATTTTCTGTGTATCAGTTTCTATGGAACAGGTTTGATAGCAGGCCATGGCTTCACCAGTCCTGAGCGCACACCCGGCCTCTTTGTGCTGTTCGACGGTGACCGCTTTGGCTTCGTCTGGCTGGAGCTGAAGTCGTTCAGCCTCTACAGCCGGCTGACCGATCAGCTGGAGCATGCGCAGGCCCCCAGCCTGGAGCGCTTCGAGGCCATGCTCCGCAACATGCAGTCATGGACATCCTGAAGGGCAGGTCTCCTCAGCCATGCCCACCACTGTCTACATCACACATGCTTCTGCCAAAGGGTGGGCACTTCCAAACCTGCAGGGCCCACCCCTCCCGAATTATCTGGGTCAACTCCAGAGCCACCTAGCGGTCCGTTGGTGGGTTGAGCCAGACGTGCAGTGGTGTGGTGTCCCAGGACTGGAACTGCCCGTTCCTGCTCTTTGGAACCAGAAACCTGGATTATACTCTCTGCCACTCGTATCCCCACACAACCTGAAGAAACCTCCCGATTAATCACTCGCATGCACATGACAAAATCCCGCCACAGTATGTTTGCAGGAGAGAATTCATAGAGGTTGTATTATACCAAGGCTTTCTTATCAGCTTTTTAATTAATTTATTTTTATAACCTGGAGATGATGACTACGAGGATAATATATGACAATTCACCCACATACTCTGGAACAAGCTGAGTGTGCCTCTGTATCATTACCATGGTAACCCAAGACTACTTTTAGAAACTTGTATTTGCGTGTACTATGAAAGTGAGTTTTAAATTTAAGTTAAGGTTAAAGTTCTCTCTTGTTTGGTGGTAGCTGTTAAGTGATGCATTATCCTTTTAATGTCATATATTCTTTCTTTTTGTCTCTTCATTACTGTCACTTTTAATTTCATGAAGCCATCACAACCCACAGCAATGTTGGATTGCCTGTGATTTATATACATTTTGATTTGAATGCTTTAAATAGCCAACGGATATAGTCCCTGATCGACATTAAAATGGTGAATATGTAAACACAGATTGCCATAGGGTATGTACCTCGGTTGGTCTAAATAATTGGTTTTTAAAGCAATGGTGCATTAATGAAACAGACTCCTAAAAGACCTTGCTAAAGCTAAAGATGATCCTTTATGCCAGACCAAAGTTTGTGGGTTGAGGATTATTATACCCAAAACCAGCAATTGCTTTGTTGTAACAATGGACAGGAATTTAGCTTGATATCCTAAATCTGCTTGTTTCTTATAGCTGATTTCAAGAAGTGGGTTTGCCAGTTGTATTTCAGCGCTGGTACTGAGTTTAGGGTGGGAAAATTAGTAGCACCATCTAAATCTCCACCATGTAATGAATGTGCATGCTGTACTAAGGCATTTCTCTGACCTAGATGAATTCACTTACATTCGAGAATATCGAGGGTGTTTCATTCACATAGATTTACAGACTGCTTTGTATCTCAGGTGCCATACCTATATGCCGGTTCTCTGGAACAAATAATACACTAAAGCGCATAAACATTTTTTTTTTTTTTCTCTTGATAAGTGTAATCATATTTCATAATGCTTAAAGGAGTTACATAGATTTACAATTTGTTAATTGTCTTTACTCTTCTCAGAGAAGCTTGTTGTCCATTGAAGAAGAAAAGGCACCAGAGAGGGGGGGAGGGGGGGGGGCGGGTCTCTGATAAGTGTAAACATGTAGATCACCACCACCAGCACGCAGTTTGATTGGCTGGTAGGCAGCCTGGGCCTGCCTTAGCTTGTGTTGAGCTCTCACCCTGCCTTCAGTAGTTCCTGAAGGAAGCAAGACATTCACTAGGGCAACCTCTCCCCGAGCTGGACAAAACCCGGGTTTAACGTCAGCACCAGTGGCGTGTTCGCTCACTCTCTCCTCGATTACGCTTTCAAGAGTTAAAGACGGACTAGGTTAGTGGCCAAGATGCTTTCAGGCTGTTTCCTCCAGCAGAGAGATGTATAACAAATGCTTCCTTCCCTCTATTGTGATGAGATCGATCATAAAGCTGTGCGTTGGCTTCTCTAAAAGTGCTCTTTCTTAAGCAGCATGAGTATTGACCAGAGACGCTTCCTCTGTACTTTTGTATTCAACTGCAGCTTTGCAAAAACTAACCACTATAATGTAAAGAGAAAATTGTCAATGAATGAAAAATATTTAAGTCTATATTTAAGTCTATATTAGGGGTGATTGTACACATTCTTTAAAGCATACCAGCTGTCTGTTTTGTGACCTCTACAAAATGATAACTATTATATCCTGAATAGCCTCATCAGTTCTAAAATTTTTGAAAAGAAAGTTGTGTCTAATGTAAACCTCATTGCATACAACTTCAGGGAGCTTTGAAGCTTAAGTGTTTGTCTCTTCAAAATAAATTAGAGTAAAGAGGAATATCTGTCCCAGCTCTCAATCATTATTGAAACTAACATTTTACCATCAGTACACAGTCTTGACAGTTTCTGCTGTACAGCTTTTCTTGTGACTAGACATTCTGAGTAATAACCTAGATGATGTCTGATATGTTCTCTAGAAGAATATGAAACCACTCATCCTACTAGTACACCTTCCACGTCAGCCCGCTTCCTTTCAGGACAAATAACAAATTAATGGAACACAACCAGTAAATACATTTTTACAATACATTTTTAAGAAACAGTCTTCAGTTTATTTCTAATTCAGGTAATTTAATCAGATTATTTATTTATAATAATTCACAGGTTGCCCAGTATTACTTCCTAAAACAGGAAGTTCAATCACATTTAACTATTCTTTAGCTCTGTATTCTTAACTCTTCAATGAAGCCATGGCTTTGTTTACAACTCGGTGTGCTCCTGCTTCTCTTGAGCTGAACGCATCAGCTCCGGAAGTTTCTCAGTCATGAAGAGGTAACGCTTGGCCTTCAGGTTCTTGCCAGGTTTCTGTTTCAGCCCAATGGCCAGATACTCAGTTTCCGCTCCATGCTCAGGCCATATGGTCAGGCCTGGCCCATTCGGGGACCTGCCGAGTCCACACAGCCCTGAATGTTACATATTGCTGATGGCATTATATGTCATTTCCCAATTAAAGCATGTTGGCTGGAAAGCCTGTTATTAAATAAAAGTTGCCACACAAAGGTTGACAGATACAATTAAGCTAGAACCTAGATGTGAAACAACTTACCCAGTACGAGCAAAGTTCCCCCAGTAGGCCATCATTGCTCTGCACAGTTCCTTCTCTTCCTCTGTACATGGGGCTGAGAAGGATACACCCATAAACAGATGTAAAAAAGGACTGAGATCAGGGAACTTTGCTTAGCTATAGAATGTTCTTAACTGAAATAAACTGACAATGTGGATGAGATGTTAATGGAAAAGGTTATCAACACTCATCTGATTTATGCTGATTTTTATTTATGTATTTATTTATTTATTTTTACCACTAATACTGACCCATATTTGATATGTAGTAGCCCATGTGACTAAAAACGTGCCAAGTGTTGATCCCAGTTACAAGATCTTCTATTAGACCAGGAGGAGAGATGGAGTACATTTCCCCCACTTACCACTGAACTTCATGTGGCTGTTCCCAAAGCAGCTGCCGAAAATGAAGAGAAGTTCATCTGCATGGTCACTTTTGACGAAGCTGGGCCTGCTGGCCTGAAGAAGGCTGGGGGGATGCTGGAACTCATACAGGTAAACTGGGACACCAGCAGCTGCCATGTGACAACACACGTATGAGCTTGTGCTACAGATAATGTGAAGTCACTGGCACTTGATACATCGGGGCGTTGATCAGTGAGCCATGTGTTGATGTCTGATTTCTACAGCCATGAAAGTGATGCAGTAATATGATTCAGACTGAATTTGCAGTTTGAATAAACACATAGACAATATTTCTGATAATCTTCCTTTACCTTTATGAAGTTTTGCCACTGTGAGAGCTGGTATGGTAAACACAATGTCTCCCATAATCTCTTTGTAAGTATCACGAACTTTGATCCGGTCAACAGAGGAGCCCAGGTACTCATCTACCAGCAGCTGAGAGGCCAGCTGGTTATGTGGCATAAGAAGAAAGCACAACAATCTCTAACTGAATACAACTACATACAGTAAGAGCTCCACTCCACATAAGAAAAAAAAAATCCAAAGTAGGCTAGTTGATGACAAATTACAACATCTATTTTAACTTACTTGAATAACTTAATATGTGTATGATCTTTTAAAATCATTAATGTCTTGTTTTCTTACATCAGAGCTAAAAGCTCCAATTAATGATGTGAGTTGCTCTCTATCCATGCCATCCACCCATCCTGGAGGTGCAAAATACTGTGGAAACAAATGAGTCTGTATATCATTCATCACTGTAACCACATTTAAATGCAATCCTTGCCAAGTATTGAAATATCCTCAGTTCCTCCATCTCATATTAACAGATGAAGTAGCTCAGTGTCTAATGTGCTCTCTTTTCTATTCTATGGGCATAGGTTTCTCAGCAAACCTAAAACATACTACCATAGTGCATGTTACTCTGTTGAATAAACTACTAGCATCACAAGATAAAGGAAACACCATGTGTTAAACTGTAAAGCATATCTGTAAAATACATACTGTAGCATTCACTCACATTGGGCAATAACCAACCAAATTCATCATTATTCACACCGGTAATGAGTGGAACTTTGCTGAACTCCTGGTTGTGAAGAAGCTCCTCCACAGGCTTGGGAAGGAAGTTTTTATCTTCTGTCACTGCAAATTGCAGCATCATGAGCTGTAATTGAGTAAAGCAGTTTAGCTCAGTGGTTAAGGTACTTGACTAGTACTCAGAAGGTTGCCAGTTCAAGCCACACCCTTGCCACCGTTGGGCCCCAGAGCAACGCCCTTAACCCTCAAGTTGTACTCAGTCATAATTGTGAATCACTTTGAATAAAAGTGTCAGGTAAATGTAGTATAGTAATGAGCAAATGTATTACACACACAACATTATTGTTCTGCTGGGATGTTAGAGGTTGTGATATATTTATTATGGCTTAGAGGAGTGAGAAGCTGCCATTGTTTATGAGTGTTAGAATACTTGTGATGTACTGAAGCACTGCACAAGACATAGACAGGACATACATACTGGCGAGAGCAGTCTGTGAATATGACTGTAGTGCTTACAGCCGCATTTTCCTCTTATTTTCATTAAGCACTGTATTTCTCACCTCTGTGGAAAATTTCAGCACATGCTCAGTGGACCAGTTCCTTGCACACTCAGCGATCATCTTTGTGCTGCTGGTGTCACAGCCTGACATGTTAGCTGCTTGCTGAAATTGTACACAAATAAATGTCCATTTTTGCTGTAATAGGAGTACAGAATATAAAAAAAGGCTCTAATTTACCTGAGCTACTGGTAAGGGATCTTTCACAATGCCTTGCATTAAAGCACAACCACTCTCTGCAATTGCACGATGGAATAGACCAGCAGACAATGGAGATAGCAGCTTGAAACCAGAGACAAATAGGAGAAAATTAGTATTACCTGGAGTAGTGAATAACAAGGCATTTTTACATACATAGGATAACTTAAATGATAACTCATACAGTGAATTCTTGAGTAACAGGGTCTAGATCAGCCTTACTGTTTTAGGGGTATGCAAGTTGATGCAAATTGTGCATGTTCTGATCAACTACTATCTTAACCATTAATACATTTCAAAGCTTCATGTTTGGAATTTTAAGGATTTTTATGTGTGAGAAATGGGCCCTTGGAGAATACCCTTACAAAACATCCAAATTAAAATGAGTTTGTGCTTATAAACATTAGTT
Source organism: Electrophorus electricus (assembly GCF_041902795.1). Classification (NCBI taxonomy): domain Eukaryota; kingdom Metazoa; phylum Chordata; class Actinopteri; order Gymnotiformes; family Gymnotidae; genus Electrophorus; species Electrophorus electricus. Next base: position 3,718,972 of record NC_137500.1, on the reverse strand, counting down.
GCCTACCAAAAGGGACACACTGATTCCACCTGCAGACTCGCCAAAGATTGTTACTGATCCAGAATCTCCTCCAAAGCTGTGGATGTTCTCCTGGACCCACTGCAGAGCGGCTACCTGGTCAAGGAGACCATAGTTTCCTGGGGCGTGTTCATCCCCTGTACTACAGGAGAAAAAACCTTTAGAGGGCTCTGTACGACATTTACCTTAGAGGTAAACACAAATAAATCATGTATTCAAAATAAGGTTATTGGTGATACCACTGAATATAGACATTGTAAACATGTACATTCCAAACTAGGGTGAGTACAAGTTGCTTATTAACCTGCAGAAAAAGCATGTAATAAAGTTGTCATGTCATATTTTATAATGCCAACATTCAATCATTGATTCATGAATTATTCATTAATTTATTGCTCATGCATTCACTCAGTTCACAGTGGTACAAGGACATGCTTTGAAATCTGACATTTGTTGAAATGGGGGTTGGGTGGCTGAAATAGAGTTAACAGGGTAGAATCGGGTCTATATGATTTATAACACTTTGCTTGATTTTAGTTGATCCAGTTTAAAAGAAATAAAACAAGAAACAAAAGCCAGGCTTCAGTAACATTACTGCTTGTGTCTCAGACTTACCTAAAGAATCCCAGCAGACCCAGTCTGTACTGGATCAACACAACCACCACATTCTCATATGCAGACAGAACTGACCCATCAAATATTGAGGCAGAGCCCAAGCTAAATCCTCCACCATGGATCCAAACCAGGACCTAAAACACAAACAATAAACGTTTTTTAACTATGATCTATGATTATTTTTATCAGTTAGGGACAAAGGTAGTATAAGCATATTTGGAATCCTGATAAGTGAGTAAGGCAGAGGTAAGGAGCTTGTTGGGTACTTACTGGCAGGTTAGCATATTCGCTAGGTTTTGCTGGAGTATAAATGTTGAGATAAAGGCAGTCTTCTGACACCTCAGGAAATTCCACACTTATTGATAAATTGCCAAAAATGGACATAGTTTCTTGCATATTTTGTATACACCTTAAAAATAAAAACATCAAATCATTATATTAAGTTAATAATGCACATAATACCTACATGGTATTGGCAGTAAGAAAATGGTTGCAAAGGTTGATGTCTTGTGTCACTGAGCAAAACAGAAAATATGTTCTTTTCTTGAAACTGTTCACTAGAACACATTTTCCAGTTACATTAACCTCTCCGTTCCATCTGAACATTTTGAAACCACATATGAACCATGGATTAATAGTCATTGAAGAACATTAATAAACTTAATATTGAAGTGCCAATTTAGTCCCAGAATAATACTAAAACCTCAAATTGTGTCTTCTGTGTGCTTTAATTAGAACGACATACATGTACGGCTGCTTTGTGGCGTCTCTCACTCCGTCCCATGCTTCTGTAGGTTGTGGTGGTGCCAGTCTCAAAGGACCCACTGGTGGCTTTGCAAATGGCACACCCAGGTAGCTATAAATGACGGTGTGCTTCCCTTTAGCGGTCGAGTAAGCGCCTTTTAGAGCTCCCAATTTAGTCTGCACAACAGGTCCTGTCAAAAAGGCAGAAAAAAATTAGGAATCATATGTGCTTCTTACAAACAACAAATGTGAGTGGATTTCAGCTTCAGACAGTATGTAAAATTCTATCCACAAATGATTGCTGTATGATTAAATAACCAGTAAAGAGTTACAGAATGCTTTAGCCACCTTGGACTCTGCTACATTGACAAAAAAATAAAGACAACGAACCCCATGAGGTGTAACTAACCATTCTTTTTCTCACGTATTATCCGTGGTAGGATCTCTGTTATGAACTCATAGTGCTTTCCTTTCAGGTTCTTGCCAGGTTTCTGTTCCAGCCCAATGCCCAGATACTCAGCTTCCGTTCCATGCTCAGGCCATGGGGTCAGGCCTGGCCCGTTCGGAGACCTGCCGACAAGTCCACACAGATAAAATTAGGTAAACCATAACTGGGTCTGTAGGACAAGACAATGTTTAAGATGAACACCTTCATCTTTCAAAAGATAGTATGTCTTGCAACATTTTTAGCAGTCTAAATTGCATTGTGTATGCTGTATCCCAAACTATGGTCCTTGGTTAATATCAGCTCACTGCCACAGCAAATATGATTATCCAAATGATTATACGAACATTTTAACCACAGGACAAGATTTGTCGTGCCATGAGTTAGCTAGAAGTAGGTTCACTTGAATTAAATTCAGATCACGTAGTTGGAAACCTCTAATTGATAGTTTCACAGAGAGAAATTACTCACCCAGTACGAGCAAAGTTTCCCCAGTAGGACATCATAGTTCTGCACAGCTCATTTTCTTTCTCTGTGAATTCACCTGAGAGTCAGGGTGAAGGAGAGAACAGGACAGATTAGTCTGTTACATCTCTTACAACACTGGATATCATGTCCAGTAATGAAACTTTTTAAATGTTTTAGATATTACATTCAATTAAAAGTAGTAAGGTACTTGTATAAATGATGTTTTAACGAAGTAATACATTGTATTAATTTGTATTACTTCTACAAAATACCATTAGATGAACACAGAAGGTCTAAACACAACATAACATAAAACATAATTTCATTACAGCATGATTGTTAAAAACAGTTCACACAGTTTGTCTTACCAGCAATCTTAACATGGGCATTGGCAAAGCAGTTGCCGAAGACAAAGAAGATTTCAGCTGCGTGGTCACTTCCAACAAATTTAGGTACCTTTTTCTGCATCTCATTGAAGGTATGCTGGAACTCATACATATATACTGGTGCTCCAGAATCTAGTAATTAAAACATCATATGAATAAACAATTAAAAGCAGGCAAGTAGTATTTTTTAGCCTGATTATCAATAAAAAGGATACATTTCACCTTTGTGATATTTTGCCACTTTGCGTGCTGGAATGTTGAACATCAAATCCCCATACATCTCCCTGAAAGCATCTCGGACTTTGATTCTGTCATCCGTAGTATCCAGGTACTCATTTACCACTAATTCTTGAACCCATTTCTCAGTGAGCTAAAGAAAATTTCAAAACATACTGCAAATCCTCATATATTGTGAGCCAAATGAAACACTGACTGCAAAATTTGAACATTGTTCCCAAAATCAAATATACTTGCAGCAAAATGCCAGACACGCTCATATGAATTTCCACAACAATCAAAAATCATAATGTCTTTAGAAGTTTGCGTTAGTGATATAGGCAAAGATCAGCTGATCTTAAATGACTGAAAAATAATTAACAATGTAAACAATTGAGAAAAACTAATTTAACCATAGATATCCAACCTAAGCATAGCACAAAATTTTAAGATATATTCTGCATGAAAAAAGACACATTCACAAATATATTTGAGTCTTTACTTACATGAGGAGAAATGAATGGCATTAAAGACATGACTTCCTCTCTGTCCATTCCATCAATCCACCCAGGAGGTGCAAAGAACTATGGGAAAATGATTTCTTTATTGTTGTCAGTAAATCACATATACTAGTATTTTAAGTCAAACAATTCTTATTAAAACATTGAGAATTTACAAAAACTGAAAAAGCTCAATGTTTCACTAACATCAAGGAGTGCATAGCCTCCCTCATCATCCGTCACCCCAGTAATCATTGGTACTTTGATGAATTCTTTGTTCTGCAAAAGCTCCTCCACAGATTTAGGAAGGAAATGTCCATCCCTTGTCACTGCAGAAAACGGTCCACGCTAAAATATAATAAATAAATAAATAAACAAACAAATAAGTAGATAGATTTGTTTTGCATACTTTTCACTACATAACACAACACTTTCCTTAACAAGGAGCAGAAAATCTCAGGTTACCTGTTCAGTTCATTTTACAGGACCTTTTACAGTCCATAAAAATGATACCTGTTTGGCAATCTTCAAAAGGTCGTCCTGTGTCAACTTCATAACACAGTCAACAATCTTCTTTGTGCTGGACCAGTCACAGCCAGACGCATTAGCCAGAGACTGCACGGAGAGACCTCAAGATATTTTAGTTGAAAAATTTGTGAGATGCAAAGAGAAATAGGTCATCTGATAAGAGGTATAAAAATCCAGAGCAGAATATTTGTAAAAAAGGATACATTAATGTTTTTAGTCACAGAAATAGACAGGAAAGGGCAGGTGCTAATTACCTGCGCTACTGGTAAAGGGTTGGTGGTCATGATAGCTTCCATGGCAGCAGTACCACTCTCTGCTATTGCATAGCGGTAGAGACCAGCAGACAGAGGTGACAGAATCTGTCCAAAGAGTAGTGGTAAAATTATTAAACAACCAAAAATAGCAACTTAGAACTTCACTGTAAAATGAATTCTACCTTATAGGACAAAAGGGTGGACTAACAGATCAATACCTGCAAAGACACACTAACACCTCCTGCAGACTCGCCAAAGATTGTTACTGATCCAGGATCTCCTCCAAAGCTGTGGATGTTCTCCTGGACCCACTGCAGAGCGGCTACCTGGTCAAGGAGACCATAGTTTCCTGGGGCGTGTTCATCCCCTGTGCTGAAGAGAAATGGGGTCCATGACAAAAAAAAAACAACAAAAAAAAAACAAGAATATGGACTGGAACATGTGAAACTCACACAAACTGCATTCTTCAACCGAAATACGACATTTACATTCTTTCCACTCATTAATGCAAAAAGTGGAGCAGCAAACATATATGACTTTTTTTTCAAATTAAAATGATTTAAATACAAAATTAATTATTTTCTTTCAACTTCTATAAAGTTGTAAGAAATGTAAAAAATAATTATGATTGTCAGTCATCCTTAATTACATATATTTGCGAGACATGAATTTTGCAGTACAGAAAGCAACAGCCGGTCTTTCTAATAATGAAAATGTCATGTGACAATGTTATTATTTGTTACCTGAAAAATCCAAGCAAACCAAGCCTGTACTGGATTAGCACTACAACAACATTCTGATAGGCTGCCAATACTTGTCCATCAGATGACGCTGAGCCTAGAAATAATCCACCACCATGGATCCAAAACATAACCTGTGATAAAGCAACAATACAAACATAACCTGTGATAAAGCAGCAATACAAACATAACCTGTGGTAAAGCAGCAATACAAACACAACCTGTGATAAAGCAACAATACAAACATAACCTGTGGTAAAGCAGCAATACAAACATAACCTGTGATAAAGCAGCAATACAAACATAACCTGTGGTAAAGCAGCAATACAAACATAACCTGTGATAAAGCAACAATACAAACATAACCTGTGATAAAGCAGCAATACAAACATAACCTGTGATAAAGCAGCAATACAAACATAACCTGTGGTAAAGCAGCAATACAAACATAACCTGTGATAAAGCAGCAATACAAACACGACCTGTGATAAAGCAGCAATACAAACACGACCTGTGATAAAGCAGCAATACAAACACGACCTGTGATAAAACAGCAATACAAACATGACCTGTGGTAAAGCAGCAATACAAACACGACCTGTGATAAAGCAGCAATACAAACACGACCTGTGATAAAGCAACAATACAAACATAACCTGTGGTAAAGCAGCAATACAAACATAACCTGTGATAAAGCAACAATACAAACATAACCTGTGATAAAGCAGCAATACAAACATAACCTGTGATAAAGCAGCAATACAAACATAACCTGTGGTAAAGCAGCAATACAAACATAACCTGTGATAAAGCAGCAATACAAACACGACCTGTGATAAAGCAGCAATACAAACACGACCTGTGATAAAGCAGCAATACAAACACGACCTGTGATAAAACAGCAATACAAACACGACCTGTGGTAAAGCAGCAATACAAACACGACCTGTGATAAAGCAGCAATACAAACACGACCTGTGATAAAGCAACAATACAAACATAACCTGTGGTAAAGCAGCAATACAAACATAACCTGTGATAAAGCAACAATACAAACATAACCTGTGATAAAGCAGCAATACAAACATAACCTGTGATAAAGCAGCAATACAAACACGACCTGTGATAAAGCAGCAATACAAACACGACCTGTGATAAAGCAGCAATACAAACACGACCTGTGATAAAGCAGCAATACAAACACGACCTGTGATAAAGCAGCAATACAAACACGACCTGTGGTAAAGCAGCAATACAAACACGACCTGTGATAAAGCAACAATACAAACATGACCTGTGATAAAGCAGCAATACAAACACAACCTGTGATTAAGCAGCAATACAAACACGACCTGTGGTAAAGCAGCAATACAAACACGACCTGTGATAAAGCAGCAATACAAACACGACCTGTGATAAAGCAGCAATACAAACACGACCTGTGATAAAGCAACAATACAAACATAACCTGTGGTAAAGCAGCAATACAAACATAACCTGTGATAAAGCAACAATACAAACATAACCTGTGATAAAGCAGCAATACAAACATAACCTGTGATAAAGCAGCAATACAAACATAACCTGTGGTAAAGCAGCAATACAAACATAACCTGTGATAAAGCAGCAATACAAACACGACCTGTGATAAAGCAGCAATACAAACACGACCTGTGATAAAGCAGCAATACAAACACGACCTGTGATAAAACAGCAATACAAACACGACCTGTGGTAAAGCAGCAATACAAACACGACCTGTGATAAAGCAGCAATACAAACACGACCTGTGATAAAGCAACAATACAAACATAACCTGTGGTAAAGCAGCAATACAAACATAACCTGTGATAAAGCAACAATACAAACATAACCTGTGATAAAGCAGCAATACAAACATAACCTGTGATAAAGCAGCAATACAAACACGACCTGTGATAAAGCAGCAATACAAACACGACCTGTGATAAAGCAGCAATACAAACACGACCTGTGATAAAGCAGCAATACAAACACGACCTGTGATAAAGCAGCAATACAAACACGACCTGTGGTAAAGCAGCAATACAAACACGACCTGTGATAAAGCAACAATACAAACATGACCTGTGATAAAGCAGCAATACAAACACAACCTGTGATTAAGCAGCAATACAAACACGACCTGTGGTAAAGCAGCAATACAAACACGACCTGTGATAAAGCAGCAATACAAACACGACCTGTGATAAAGCAGCAATACAAACACAACCTGTGATAAAACAGCAATACAAACATGACCTGAGGTAAAGCAGCAATACAAACACGACCTGTGATAAAGCAGCAATACAAACACAACCTGTGATAAAACAGCAATACAAACACGACCTGTGATAAAGCAGCAATACAAACATGACCTGTGATAAAGCAGCAATACAAACACGACCTGTGATAAAGCAGCAATACAAACACGACCTGTGATAACGCAGCAATACAAACACAACCTGTGATAAAACAGCAATACAAACATGACCTGTGGTAAAGCAGCAATACAAACACGACCTGTGATAAAGCAACAATACAAACATAACCTGTGATAAAGCAGCAATACAAACACAACCTGTGATTAAGCAGCAATACAAACATGACCTGTGGTAAAGCAGCAATACAAACACAACCTGTGATAAAGCAGCAATACAAACACAACCTGTGATAAAGCAGCAATACAAACACAACCTGTGATAAAACAGCAATACAAACATGACCTGAGGTAAAGCAGCAATACAAGCATACATATATGTGTATGTGTGTGTGTGTGTGTATGTGGTGTGTGTGTGTGGTGTGTGTGTGTGTGTGTGTGGTGTGTGTGTGTGTGGTGTGTGTGTGTGTGTGTGTGAGTGTGTGAGTATGTGTGTGTGTGTGAGTGTGTGTGTGTGTGTGTGTGAGTGTGTGAGTATGTGTGTGTGTGTGTGTGTGTGTGTGTGTGTGTGTGTGTGTGTGTGTTCATTGCAGTAAAGTACACAGAGCTTCCAGAGAATCAGAACGTTTCAAAGGTCAAAGCTCCTTCATTGGCTGTGCAAGCAAAGTACAATTCTAAATATCTCTACATCTCTTACTACAGTACACTGCAGTTACTCACCTGGAATCTTCTTTGTATATATATATATATATATATATATATATATATATATATATATATATATAATATATATCCACAAATCCATAAAAGCAGCATACATGTATCAGTATGATTGTATACTTGCTCTCTGGGAATCAAACCCATGCCCTTGGTGTTGCTAGAACCTTATTCTACCTGCTTTACCAGTCAGCTAAATCATAGCATTGAACTGTGCGTATGATTGCTGTTATACAAAAACAAACAACTGGATGCAGTTCTATGATCAGTGGTACCTTATGTGAGGTACTTTTGCACCCTATCTTAGATTAGAAGCATTGATTTTACCAGAATTCTACCATTATTTTTTAATGTTGTTGAGAACATTGGACTTTTGCTTTAACTTCATAATTAATGCAGAAATCATAGTGGATGCTCTCTAAAGGTAGTGGACTAGTAATCAGAAGATTGCTGGTTCAATCTCCAACATTGCCAAGTAACCACTGCTGGGCCCCTGAGCAAGACCCTCAAACCTCAACTGATTGAATTGTACTTGGTCACAGTCATAAGTGTCTGCTAAATGCTATAAATGAAAAAAAAATTACTATAAGGCTCATACAGGGTGAAAACAATTTGCCTAGCAAAAAGGAAGATAAAAGCACATGGTCATGACTACTAAATCATGCTCCCTATTCAGCACAGGCACACAGCATATGCTGATGGTTCACAATATGTCATGACCTCATGAGGAGCAAAGGATATGCACATAAATATTAACCATGCCCTCCTTACTGAACGTAATGTTTGTACTGTCAAGTACAGTGTAGAGTGGGGAGTGAGAATAAGAGGCTATGAACGTAAAATAATAATAATCTAAACAAACAAAAACAACAACTGTACAGCAGGTATGTCACAGTGAATTGTCACTATAACTGTTCTAGTAATGAACAATCTACCTAAAAAACCCCCAAAAACTTACAGGTAACTTGGCAAATTCACCAGGCTTAGAAGGTGTGTAAATGTTTAGGTAAAGGCAGTCCTCTGACACCTCAGGAAGTTCCATGACCATGCAAAACTTTTCTAACATATCTTCATACAGCTGTTTGTCTTGCAAACATCTGCAGCATACAGCACAGACAGAAAAACAGCTTAAAAGTAGTTTACATTATGTGATTATGGCATGCATTTTTTCATGCTATGCTTAATGTTGCCATTACTTAGTAATCTTGACTGAAGAAATTACTGCAAATCATGTAACAACTATTGATTCTGCATAAAAAAAGCATGTTTGTATATTGTGGGATACCATATAACATGCGTGTAACCAAGAATATTTTAAATTGTAAAAAATTGACAGTTGTATCAGTGTTCTCATACATGTACGGCTGCTTTGTGGCGTCTCTCACTCCGTCCCATGCTTCTGTAGGTTGTGGTGGTGCCAGTCTCAAAGGACCCACTGGTGGCTTTGCAAATGGCACACCCAGGTAGCTATAAATGACGGTGTGCTTCCCATTAGCAGTCGAGGAAGCGCCTTTTAGAGCTCCCAATTTAGTCTGCACAACAGGTCCTGTCAGACATAGATCAGAGAAAAGTTATCAGAAGCAGAAAGACAGAAGTCCGTTACGTAGTCTAGAACTCAGGCTAGTGGGAATAAACAGAACAAATGCACAGTATTGTACAATATTACAGTATTATCAACATACCGTTTTCAATCAGACCTATTTTATTTCAATTTTATAGTGCAGTTTTCTGTTAAAAGTTCGCTGTAGTAGATTTATAACCTATTTATATGTCGGGAGTATAGATCTTTGAAGTTTGGCAGAATGTACATTTTATTTTGGTATATCCTAATTTACAAAGACAACACACATGTGTTACATATTACCACCTATAACAACCAATATATAAAACGCAAATGCAATCTGAGGGAGAAGTGTTCCATCTAGTTGATATTATGTCCCTCTCACCATCGTTTCCTCTCGCTGGGATTAGGTTTGCTCCAATCAAACTACACAAAATCAAAGCGACTCTCCCCATTGCCTTGCTGCCCTTGAGTGAATATGTCTTGCTGCAGTTTGTGGCGTTTTATGCGTTACACCTTACGTTACATAATAAGGGTTGTGTGTACAATGCAAACTTTGCCTTAGAAACAAGAGGGAATTTCGCAACAGAAATTTTGCGCGATAACGTTTATATTTCAAAGTAAAAGCTTTTATTTCTAATGTGGACTATACGCCAAATAATGAAACACGAAATATGCAAAAGGCAAATAACCAGAATACAATAAAGAATATACGTAGAACTTTCTATAAAAAAAAAATGTAATTAGCATATAATCAGTTACAGAAAATGTGCGATATTTGGGGTAATGATGCTATGGACTACAGACATTAATTAATAGAGGTAAATGTAGTCCGTCAGTCATAATGTACGAAGTTGCAGAATACAGACTCCACAGACTACTTCCTGGCCGGTTTTACGATACTGTGTAACTGAAGGTCAATTCACAAACCGCGTCCAGAGATGATGCCATCTCCTTGAGTATAAGAGAATAAGTTCTGCTTAAGACGAAGTGGCGAACGAGGTTGAAGTTAGTGACTTATTCGCAAAACTGACCTTTTTAAGTAAATGTTGGAGACCAGTATTTACATTTCTTCTTGAGCTAAATTTAAAAACATTTGCTTTTAAATGTAGGCTTAGTTAAGTATAAAAGTAGAAACTTCTTTAAGTCATTGCACTTAATACAATTTTGATGGAAATATTTTATTATGGAGAACTGGCTTCTGCTCTAATATTTCACACATATCTGTGCGACAGGTCTAAAGCTCCCGCGGACTGCCGGACTCTTTGACGCTTAAAGGTCTCCTTCTAGCTTCTACATTTACTTTGATACATTTTAGAAAATCCAGTTTGCTCCCACTTCAGCGTACTGAGTATCACTGCAGAAAGTGATGGAAAAACCAAAATACTTCACTTTGAAATATAGGCCTAGATATGTTAAAATAAACAAAAATTGTCTAGAATAGAAATACTTGCAAATACTTGCAATAATGCAAGCCTTCATAAGGCCTCGGTGTGGGAACAACCATTAAACAAAGACATTTATTTATTTTATTTTTTTTTGAGAATACAAATAACTTCTTTACATAAAGCTAATATAATGCATTGCCCATGATGTCTATTTAAAAAGGTCCAGATAAACAAAAACAAAACCATATCAAACTTCAAAAAAGCTCTTTGGTGGAGGAACTTCCAGTGTGCAGTTCCTCTGCTTGCGGCGCTACTCCACTTCGGTAGGTGGCGCTAAGCGCACGGTTTAGGACAGCGTCCCGGTGGCGGAAGTCTTTAATAGGCTAACGTTAGCTCACCTTGGCTAACTTACTGTTGTTGTATTGACACTAAAGTATCATACCCAAATAAAGAAGTTTGTAATGTGAGCCATATGAAGCACACCACTAGTGAGCTTTATTCTCTGTTGTCTTTGGTCTGTGATTAATTTTAGTAGAGGATTTTAGCTAGCTAGGTTTGTTTTTGTTTACCCTTGAGTTCTGTAGTTATCAGCCGTCTGTGAAAATGGATCCGAAAGTAACTAGCGCGCAGATTGAAAAGGTGAAACTATACGTTTTAGAATGTATTTTAATTAGCTCACACTTACTAGCTATATATTGTTTTGCTACCTATTTGCAGACAGCAAGTTAACAGGTTAGTTTGCTAGCGTTAGTTGTCTTACCCAGATAAAGTGACGCTGTGTATTATAGCGAAATTGTAAGTCGGATCATTGTGTTTGTATTTGTGTGTGCAGGATGGTTCTGCGTTAGTGATGTCTGTGTGTTTGTGTGTGCAGGATGGTTCAGCGTTAGTGATGTCTGTGTGTTTGTGTGTGCAGGATGGTTCTGCGTTAGTGATGTCTGTGTGTTTGTGTGTGCAGGATGGTTCAGCGTTAGTGATGTCTGTGTGTTTGTGTGTGCAGGATGGTTCAGCGTTAGTGATGTCTGTGTGTTTGTGTGTGCAGGATGGTTCTGCGTTAGTGATGTCTGTGTGTTTGTGTGTGCAGGATGGTTCTGCGTTAGTGATGTCTGTGTGTTTGTGTGTGCAGGATGGTTCAGCGTTAGTGATGTCTGTGTGTTTGTGTGTGCAGGATGGTTCTGCGTTAGTGATGTCTGTGTGTTTGTGTGTGCAGGATGGTTCTGCGTTAGTGATGTCTGTGTGTTTGTGTGTGCAGGATGGTTCTGCGTTAGTGATGTCTGTGTGTTTGTGTGTGCAGGATGGCTCTGCGTTAGTGATGTCTGTGTGTTTGTGTGTGCAGGATGGTTCTGCGTTAGTGATGTCTGTGTGTTTGTGTGTGCAGGATGGTTCTGCGTTAGTGATGTCTGTGTGTTTGTGTGTGCAGGATGGTTCTGCGTTAGTGATGTCTGTGTGTTTGTGTGTGCAGGATGGTTCAGCGTTAGTGATGTCTGTGTGTTTGTGTGTGCAGGATGGTTCAGCGTTAGTGATGTCTGTGTGTTTGTGTGTGCAGGATGGTTCAGCGTTAGTGATGTCTGTGTGTTTGTGTGTGCAGGATGGTTCAGCGTTAGTGATGTTTGTGTGTTTGTGTGTGCAGGATGGCTCTGCGTTAGTGATGTCTGTGTGTTTGTGTGTGCAGGATGGTTCTGCGTTAGTGATGTCTGTGTGTTTGTGTGTGCAGGATGGCTCTGCGTTAGTGATGTCTGTGTGTTTGTGTGTGCAGGATGGTTCTGCGTTAGTGATGTTTGTGTGTTTGTGTGTGCAGGATGGTTCAGCGTTAGTGATGTCTGTGTGTTTGTGTGTGCAGGATGGTTCTGCGTTAGTGATGTCTGTGTGTTTGTGTGTGCAGGATGGCTCTGCGTTAGTGATGTCTGTGTGTTTGTGTGTGCAGGATGGCTCTGCGTTAGTGATGTCTGTGTGTTTGTGTGTGCAGGATGGTTCTGCGTTAGTGATGTCTGTGTGTTTGTGTGTGCAGGATGGTTCTGCGTTAGTGATGTCTGTGTGTTTGTGTGTGCAGGATGGTTCAGCGTTAGTGATGTTTGTGTGTTTGTGTGTGCAGGATGGCTCTGCGTTAGTGATGTCTGTGTGTTTGTGTGTGCAGGATGGTTCTGTGTTAGTGATGTTTGTGTGTTTGTGTGTGCAGGATGGCTCTGCGTTAGTGATGTTTGTGTGTGCAGGATGGCTCTGCGTTAGTGATGTTTGTGTGTGCAGGATGGCTCTGCGTTAGTGATGTTTGTGTGTGCAGGATGGCTCTGCGTTAGTGATGTCTGTGTGTTTGTGTGTGCAGGATGGCTCTGCGTTAGTGATGGCCGTGTCGTGCCACGGCATGTTTGACCTGGACAGCTGCAACGTACAGCCGGATTCCTGTGCATTACCCAAAGGCGCGGCCTTCGCCTTTATCAAGGTATGACATGCCGCCCTTGTTTCAAATATCCGCTGAAAATCAACCTCGTTATTCTCTTGCATTGCTCTTTCCAACAGGCAGTACAAACTGTCAATCAGAGACTCTTAGGGCTGAGTGAAAAAAACAAGACGTTATTGTTTGAAGTGGTCCTGCTTGGAAAAGACTGTGAAGAACACATCAAATTAAACATATTCGATAGCGCAAAACATTATGGTAAGATGTACCTAGGTTATGACTATGGTTAAGATGATGAATAACAGTTTGCTTCTTAAACTTTATATTTGTATGTATATTTGTTTCTCCCTAAGCAGGTCTGGAAATTGACAAATTTTACTTTTGCTCCAGCGATAACTTAATAGGGACTCTACAAGCAAACCATATAAACTTGTTCCTCTCACCAGATAAAGATGATGTTTATAGTGTCCTTAAAGCAGGTAATGTTTTTCAAAAGAAAAAAAAAAAAAAAAAAAGTGCACACTTTCTGTATTGACATCAGTGCATGTAAAATCAGTTTTTCAGATGGTTTTTGTGTCTTGGTTATTTAAGAACATTCTATATATATATATATATATATATATATAGAGAGAGAGAGAGAGAGAGAGAGAGAGAGAGAGAGAGACTATGCTTATGGTGCTTGAGGAATCACACTTGCATGCACACACGTGTTTGGCATGGCCAGGTGTTCCTGCTGCTTTGCTGTACCAGCAAGCAGAGCAGCAGGCCATAAATCGGCTGAAGGTGCTTTTCTCCGGTGATCTCATTGGCCTTTCCGCTGACTCCATGGTCTGTCTTAAGGATCGTGGGTTCACCGATGTCCACATACAGAACTTCAAAGCAGCAAAGGTACAGCATATACACGCACACCCACGCTAGGTATATTATGCCAGAAAATGTGTTGAAGTTTCAGAGTAAGAAAGAAGGTTATTCAAGGAAATTGTCAATATAACAGCACTTTATATGACACTTTAATGAAGGATGTGCTGCATAACTGGATACACAATGTGAGTCCATATTGTTCGCTGCAAACATTTTACCACTTTTTCCCCACAATTTTTCATAACATTTTTAATGAGGTTGTTTATCTATTTGCAATAGAATTCTTATCAACAATAGTCATTAATATATAAATATGTTAAGCAAATGTTACATCACATACAAAGCAATTCCTTAGGACGACACTCATGCCAGATATAGGGCTGGTTTTCCTTTCGGACTAAATTGCAGTGCCCCTGGTGGATCACCATTAAAAATCCTTCATACTCTAGACTTTACCTTAGTTTGGGTTTGAGAAACCGTTCCATGCAGCAGAAACTGAGCACTGAAACGAACAGGTGATTCAGATCTTCCCAAAGTGCCAACCAACAGAAAACTCTAGTTTAACATACAGTTCTAAAATGTTACAAAAATGCATCAGTTTATATTTTGGAACACACTACAATACATTTCACTTTCCAACTGTGAATGAAGATTTGCATATTCACACAGCCTATGAGAGATTCTGTTATCTGCAGTAAATTGTTTGGCCAAATCCAGCTTGTGTCATTGCACCGTTTCCTCCATGTACAGGAATGCTTAAGAGAGTTTGTGGTTCGGATCGGTGAGATGAAGAGGATGTTTGGGCACGAAGGCAGCCCTCTGCACACCAGCCTCATGACGGTGTGGGGGTCCAGGGACGTGTGCGCCTCAGCCCTGAAGACGCTCCGAGGCTGGGGTCTGGATGTAGACGAGGCCTTCTGCCTGGCTGGGGCCACGTGCGGCCCCATCCTAGCCCTGCTTCAGCCACACATAGTGTGGGACAATGGACTGCATAATCTGAAAGGAGTCGCTCCTCTCCTGAGCAGTTAGGAGGGAGTTCGGTGAGGGATTTGCCTTCTATGTAATTACTCCATGTGAAGCAGATGCTAGCTTGGTTTTCAAGTTACAATTTGCAGAATGAATGTTTGGTGTGAAAAGATTCTTAGAAACTTGATCGTTACCTCCACTATTTTTTAATGTTTAAATATAGTGCAATAAAGCAAAATGAAGAGCTGTATAAACCTATTGCATATTAGTTGCTTTACCAATTCATAAAATATAGAAAATATAGGGTTTCAAAGAGGGGAAAATGTTAAAGAAATTCTGTAAAATTTGGCTGCACAAGTACACAAAATAAATGCAGCAATGAGCACAAGGCAACAGTGGCTGTGTTTGAAGTTGCTTCCTGTTTGTTACTTTGTGCATCATTTCAGGCACCACTTGTTGGAGTTTAAATGGATACTTTGATTCAGCGTATGGTTCACTACATTTACAGCATGTGATTGATAGTTATAGACTATACAGATTAATGCATTTTATTAAAATGGCACCAAGGATCACTGGACCTTTCTTTCTTTACATACAAGTTCATAAAACGTAACATTGTCATTTTAAGATCATCTTATGCTAGCATAACCATGTATATGCTAAATGCCGGAAGCTAGCTTGTGTAACTGGTTGCTCCCAAAAGCCTACTACTGTTTTACAATTACATCATACAATGAATATTCAGCAAGTAAATAAGTGAGTGAATTCAAACGCAACCATTTATAAGTAATGTAAAAGACTTCAGTTCACTGTATCGCCATGTAACACACACACACACACGAGCAGACTTGGGGGCTCCCAATGGATCAGATCACATTAATGCTTAAATTTTAGCTTTAAGGCACTAGTAACAAATATAACAGCCACACAGCTGTCACCGGATAATTTGGTAGACCCTAATGTTTGATCTGTGTGGTACATGTAATACTGCAGAGTTTAATACTTCAAACATGCAAAATGCTTACACATGGCAGTCTTCTTGCATAAGACTGTAAGGTTTAAAAGAGCAAACATGATACAAATCATATAGCCACAGACAGGCCTATTGTTAACTGCAACCATGCACTTACACATTTTTGGTAGCCATATGAGCAGGAATCTTTGGCTCAATATCAGAAAAAAAAAAAGTTAAACATGGTACACAATGAAGTGTAGTGACTGTGGCGAGCCCAGCATATACTCTTATGTAAAGAAAGAAAAGGTGCACATGGGAACATCTCTCCGTGGCTGAACTAACAACTTTACAAAAATATTTTCACATTTCTGAAATGACATCTCTAATCCGCAATCCTTCCTAATACACCTGCTGCCTCGTAGTCAGAACAACTGCTCACACGTGAAAATAACCTTTACTCAGTTTGCCAACTGTGGGTATGTCATTAACCTTGCAATAAAGACCTGCAAGTGATGGGAGATGCTGCAGACAGCAGATGATTCTGGTGTTGAGGTATATTTACAGTTTACCATAGTGAGAAATTGTCCCATACTGTATCTACCAACAGGGTCATTAGCTGGTCTCTGAAGACCTGCAAATGATGTCAGATGCTGAAGACAGCAGATAATTGTGGTGTTGAGGTATATTTACAGTTTACCGTAGTGAAAAAAGTGTCCAGTCTTGCAAAGTACTCCATCTACCAACCTTAACCAGCAATTCACTTTCTCTGAGTGCCTTTCAAATAACTTGTGGTGCAATGCTCCGCATAATTATACTGTCAAACATTTCCCTTAAAAAACAACCCCCCCCAAAGAAATAACCAGGTGGTGGGGCAGGACAGAGAGGTGAGCTATGTGGAACTGTTAGAGGCAGGTGGTTGTCCTTAGACATAGATGCCCTCGGGGTTGAAGGTGGAAGCAGTGGGGCTATGGAGCATGCGCAGATTAACCCCCACTGTGTTAGATGGAACAGGCCGCTTCAGCGAACCAGTCAGAGCTGCAACATCTGGGAGGAACAAGAAAAACTTGCATTGTGCATTCCGTTACGCAATGGCAGCTGTTTTTTCTGCCAAAGACAGCACCCTAGTGTGAAGTTCACCTTAGGGTGAAATTCACCCTCAACAGTTTCAATACTGTGAAACTTTACGCAGAAATAGGCAGAGAGGTTTCACACACACACACACACACACACACACACACACGTATATATGTGTACATACGCGTACGTGTATACATGTATGTGTACACACACACACACACACACACACGCACACACACACACACACACACACACACACACTCATACACACAAGTATGTAGTTTGTTTATTTTGCATCATACTCCATTAGGTGCTCTTAATGAATCACATCATGTCAACAATGGCATGAATGGGGAAACAATGTGGTTGAAAGATAAACAAGCTCCTGATTACTGCAAGCTGCTTGAATAAATTACTTTGCAAGTCTTGAGGTAGCCTACGTTATCCAAAAAAAATTCTCCAGTTCAGTTGTATTGGTACTATTATTGCACACTTGGTCAGTCTGAACCTGATTTTTAGTAGCATCAGAGCCATGGGTCTTTAGAGCTCTGGTGCACTCACGCTTTTAATGCAGACTGCTCAAGACTGGGGACTGGGTATCTCCAGTGTGAAAAAGTAGCTGGCAGCTAAAGATAAAGTAAGTGGCGGTGGTCTGCCCGTCTCCTGGCAGCCGTTGCCAGAGGAACCAGCATTGAACAGAAGTAGTGGGTGGAACACATGTAGCTCTCAGCGGTGGGCCTAAATGGCTTTTAGCAGTGTGAGGTGGGTGAAGGAGAGCGGTGATTTAAACACTACATTACTACGCAAGACGGGTGTCATTTCTTTGGGTACCCTTTGCCATTTTTGGACAATTCCATGGTATTACCTAGCTTAATTAAGGCTGAAAAAAGCAACAATTGACTGGCATTGCATCATGACTGAACCCTTAAAGACAGTGTGACGTCTGAGGACTTTAAACACATTAACGAACTGGAACAATATAATACATCAACTCACTGACAGCTGTCCACAGAGTCAAATAACTCGTCTTTTTGCCAACATTAGCAATTGGCAGTTTGTGGAAAAATCGGCTGTTGACAAATCTACGAGCCGAGGTATGGTTGTATACGTGTGGAACGAAGATGCACCTGTATTGTGAGGCGTGGGGCTGGCCTCGCCTTCACTGGGCTCTACGGGCAACACGGTGACTTTAGTGCCGGTCTGCTGGATGAACCGCTGCAGGTTTACCTGCCTCAGTTCTTTGGTCAGCTGCTCCAGCTCGTACTGACTCTCCTGGAGAAAAATGCACAAGGCCTTAAATGTGCTCAGCTATGGGTTCTTGGGTTACGGCAATGGCTGTTGAACTGATTTCTAGATATTTCTAGAGTGTTGCTGATACTGAGGCCTTGTCTACACGTACAAATGTATTTTCGGTCCATACGTAGATGCCATTTTGTGTCACTGAAAACTAACCTGTTGCAAACCTCTTTTCAGGTTGAATTTAAAAACGCTGTTTACAGTGTTGTCATGTAGTCAGGGAAAACAGCTTTGTCTTGTAACATCAAGTATGTGCTGTTATCACCTTTGTTTACTTGAGGCATTATTGTTTAGTGGCTCACATCGCCAAAATAGTTCTGGTTCTAACATTGCTAAGACGACTTGTTACATGTAGAGTTATTCTGTACAGTTATTCTGTTCTAGTGTGACCCTGAGAAACGCCATTATCAGACCACACAGGGGCATAGGTTTCATATGAGCAGGAATTACTGGGTTGGGCACATCCCCACCTTTAAAAACTACGCCTATGCAACTATATGATTCGCCTCGTGTGCAATGTTGTTAGCCTATTGGTTTTAAGGCTTCCGACTGGCTAACATGCTCTTGGCAATGTGTTTTTGCTTGTGTGGACGCGATAAAAAAAAAAAAAAAACTCTTTTCTTTTCTTTTTTTAAAAAGAGAAGAAACCCTGTTTTAAAAGATCCCCATGTAGGTGTGGACTAGGGTTGGCACCAATTTTGACAATAGACACAGGTTTTTGCATGTCAGCTTTTAAACCAAATTGGTCAAACATATAAAGCCTAATAAATTTTGTTTTAATTAGCAGCATTAACATTTTTTTGCACAACCTACCTGTAATCTCCTGCTTGTCTGGCTGAGTGATCTGTCCACAGCCCTGCTGCTACTGTCCAGCTGGGCCGTGTGCTGTGCCTGGGCCTTGAGCTCAGCCTTCACTCTCTGCAGCCTGGCCTTCACCTCCCCTTCGCTCACCTTCTGGGTCTCCCTCACCTCCTTCTGCAAGCGCTGGGCTACCAGGCCGGCCTCGACGCCCTGCAGGCAGGCCAGCCGCTGATCCAGTTCGGCCTCGCACGCACGCAGCCGGGAACACAGCTCCTGCAGCCTTTCCTCCAGCTGCCTCTCGCTCTCGCGCTCAATCTGAAGCTCGCTGGCCCAGAACTCCTCCTCCTCCACCTCCACTTGGTTTCTCCGCACCTGCTGCTCCAGGTGTGCCACCTCCTCGGTCACGGTCACCCAGGAGTCCTCAGCGGCGTCGCCGTCCTGCCCCTTCTCGGCCCACGCCTGCAGCTCTGCCTCACGCTCCTCCGCCCTGTGCCCCAGGACGGCCAGCGTGTCTCTCTGCAGCCTCACCAGACGGCTCAGGTCCTCCAGGTGGCCCCTAGTCAGACGCGGGGACGTGGGCAGGCTGTGGTGCCCGTTATTTACCAGGAGCACGCGGCGCTTGGTGCCAGCGTCGCTGAGCCTGCTGCCGCTCAGGATGTCCCTGAGGCTGCGTGGACCCCCAGTGAAGGTGAGAGACTTGCGGCGTGGTTCCCGCCGGCGGAGCGAGTGTTCTCCCGGAGCCCGGAGCTTGGCCATGATGGGAAGGCTCTGTCGATGTAGGCCGCGCTCTGGGCCCAAGTGGGACAACCTCTCAGACGGGGGGCGCTCTGTGAGAGAGGGACCTGTCCGGTGGAGAATGAACTGTACGTCGCCGGCATACTGACCCCAAGTGTTCAGTGAGGCCACGGGGCTCTCAAGAGGAGCCAAGTGTCGCTCGGTGTCTCTCCATTTCTCGATCAGCGTATATCGCCCGGTGCGACCTGCGTGTGTAGAGGGTGAACAGTCAATTATATTCACAGTTTCGGTTTGCCTTCAGTTTCACCAGGCTTCAACTTTCCATTTTTCCCTTAATGGAGACAATCTGGTAGTTATCAAAGCTGAATAGTAATTAAAAAGCTTAATTAATAAATATGCAGTTAAAAAGTTACAAATGAAATGTTTTATGTAATAACTTAAAGGAAACGGGTACTATAGTGAAGACTTCAGGGCTCTTGCCGCTTCTTGCCCTTTTTTTGGGATGATGACTCAGAGTTTCCATTTCACCAGGCGCTTTTTGAACCTCAGTCCATTTCTAGCCAAAGCATGTGCAGGGGGTATGTTTGTGTGTGTGTGTGTGTGTGTGTGTGTTCGTGTGTGTGTGTGTGTGCGCGCGCGTGTTGGGGGGACCTACAGATTACACCAGCATTTTAACATCAGAAATAGCCTGAAAATGACGTCAGTGAGAAGTTTAAATCAGAAATTGTTTTGGGTCTTTCTGGTTATGCCATCAGTCTAAACCTCTGTTCTTTCTTGAAGATATTTTTCCCCCTCAAACCAAGTATCATTTTTGAGATACAATTTGAAAATATATTTGAAACAACATATATGGTGACCTTGGACAGCTTCTGAAGTTGAACTGCCAGCACAGACATATGACTGACTTTTAGTAAATAATAGAAGGGTGTACTTGATCAGCCTGGAAGCCAGACAGTTTAACCCTCTTGGGTCCAATGGGGAAATTCCTTGTTGTTTGTAATTGATATAATACTTAATACACAGAAATGCATTTACTCTTCTTATTACTGTGGTATTAAGGAGTGATTTTTGGAGTGCTGGTAGTATGGAAAAGGTTTAAGTATGAGACACTACAGCATCTGCATTAGCAATCTAGTTACCATCATCTAATAGCTCAGTATAACCTGCACAGAAGCGCTTCTTTTTCCGGGCCATGTTGCGTACCTATTGCCTGAGCCAGCGCTATGACCACTTCCTGACAGGTGGTGGCTTCCGTGACACCACAGACCACGCGCTGGACTCCATCCACCCAGACCTTCAGCTCCATCCTGGCTCGGGCAGTCAGGCACAGAGCCTGGAGCTCTGCACTCTCATTCCTCCAGCACGCTCTCGGCCAGTCTGTGAAAGCACACAGCCAGATCGGAGGGGTTATGCAACACGACCATAGAGCAGCAAAACATGGCAATGTACATGCTCAACACGTCCACGCGTCACTGTGGTGCTTTCTGAGTAATTCTTAATTATGGCTTTAAGGTTTTTGTCCCCCTGCGCAAACCACAATGCTTACATCACTGTACCAACAATACTGTTGCCTAAGAAAGAAAAAAAGTTTTGTTTTTTTTGAAAGAGATTGCTAATTTTTGCCTTCATTCAACATCCCAATTTTCTGTTTTAATCTTCCAATAGGGAGTTAGAGTATTGTGTTTTGATTAAAGTATGTACTTAGAAACATGATCTCCTCTACATGTCTCTTGTTAGCTGCTTTCTCGCTAAAACAAAAGCTCATTAAATGTGGGAAGAAAAAAAAAAAAAAAGACCAAAACTCCATCTGGCCAAACACAATAGAAGTGTGATGTTGAGTCACTGATTCTCCCAATCAGGAAAGCTTCATAAGAGGAAACGCCTGCACTGCTAGCGGGAACCGTCTGTACTCTCGCACACTGGCAAGCTTCCTTCCTCAAAACTTCCCTCATGTTTAAAAAACAAAAGTGGCTCTTACAAACCCCCCCCACTTTTTGCAAGGCAACAAGCTTTTAGCTATCGTTACATGACAACTCAAACCAAACACATGGAGGCAAAAACCTCTAGTGACTTTATACAGTGCAGACTCAGAGATGAATTAGTGGTAGTTTTGGCTTGTGGTCATGGAGATAGCCTAGGGAGGGGAGGATGGGTGCAAACAGTTGGCCACATTGGATACGTCCTGGTGGGGATAGTGGGACCAGCTGGAGCCGACGTGCTTTGCCTCCCACTTACATGAGTATTTAAGCAAGGCGGACTGCAAACCGTGAGTCTGGCCAGCTTTCTGAGGCTGGGCATAAAATATACAGTCATGTGGGGGGGGGACGACGACCGTAAAACCTGAAACGATCCTTCATCTGCAACATTTTAAACAGGGTAATACGTATTGCAAAAATATATACGATCCCCTTGGATGTAGCCTATAGGTTACATTTAATGAGACAAGCTAAGGCTGAAGGGAACCATATGTCTACAAAGCTATTTTTGGATATCTGTACTAAACGCTTAATCAGAGCATACTGTTGATCCAATGCTAGTAATGAGCATATGATCTATGGCATAATTCAGGTCATATGGAGTTCACTTTTTTTTCTACAAACTTACAAACAGTAAATAAGTGCTCAGGAGAACTCCAGCACAATGTCAATGCTTTATTGTTTTAATGCTTTTAAATAAACCAGTACAAATTAAATGTCACATAAGCCACGGAGATGAACCAATTACAAAAAAAAAAAAAACAAAAAAAAAAAACACAACCACAAACAAAACAACGCTCATTTTAAATCACAAGTCAGCTAATCCTCTTCTAAAAGAATTAATGTGTCCATCGAGCAAGTTTCCTCTGATCGATGTCAATACAAACAAACATTCTTTTTATTCATTCATTATTTTGACAGTGTGAGGCTTTTAAATATTTGGCTCCCCAATTGGGACAAGGACAATTTGGTGCGGGTGTAGAGAAATACAAAATGGAAAAGCAGAATATTTCTGCAAGCCAAAGACCACAGAATGCGGCCATCATCATCCAGAAGCAGAACTACAGCTGAAAGTGACTACTTAGTTTGATTTCAATAAAACACAAAAAACCCAATTTAAATCCCTCTACAACACACACACACACTATATATATATATATATGAAGTAATTAATACAAAAGCATTTTGGAGATAGTGACTTAAGTATTTAGGTTCTCATGACTCTGTAGCAAAATGTTTGTGCACAGGGAAAAAAACAAAAAACAAACACAAAAAAACACAAACTGTGAGAAGCATACCAATCTGTGTTCTCACTTTGTAATGAGCCAACTCACCCGAATTCGTCTTTTATTTATCTATTAGTTCACTCTGGTAAAACACATCTTGACCAAAAGAAATAGTTTATTTTCTGAAATACTACAATGCATTTGATGTATGCATTTCATTTGGTTATTGCAAATAAATTAAAACTGAGAATATGTAAAATACAACCTCTGCAGGCTAATTTTGTGGTAGTCACTGTGAGAATCACTGAAACAACAACATTAAATAAAACAGGAGTGAATTGAATCTTCTACTGTTACAAGGATTCTTTATTTTGTACTAGATTTTATGCAGCGTGTTATTTTCAAAAGACCATAATTTTGAATGTATTCCAAAAGAATGTATTTTTGTGTTAATATTTCCTTCACTGGGGATCACTAAGGCTGTCCAACAGTGACGGCATGCTTCTTTTAAAACTTCACAGTGGCTGTGAGATCAGCACAGTCTTCTGCCTTTATACTGGTGAGCAGTGCTTTCAAGATATGAAACTGATACTGGGGTATTATCTCTGTAAAGCTGACCCATCAATAAATATACTATTCACAAGAATGCATTTTAAATGTTGTTTTCACGCACCACTGACAATTCAACATTATTTTCCCCTCTCTGCTTAAAGAAAAATAAAAGCCTTTACAGACATCTTCCTCTGAAGGACAGAAAACCCTTCCATACTTATTTTGATTCTCACATAAGCCTACATAAGCAGAGCAAGTGCTGACAACGTTAGTGTCCAGTGCCATATGGTCTCTGTCTTGGGTGCCGTGGATCCCCTCTAAGATCACTCTTTTCCAAGTATACATGTTGGCACAACCCAAGCCTATGAAAGAAAGCCAAAAAGAGCCACTGCATACAACATCCAATTGAAATGTTCTTCTGATTTTCCATGCCAAATGGTAATTAAAGGAATACTTCAGCACTCTGTAACTTAATCTTTTTGTACAGTAACTAAAGCATGTGGTTGATTACCACAAACAGTCATTTTGCTCTGAAGCATGTCATCAAATGACACTCTCTCGAGAGAGACCAGTGTAGCTCGCATGTTACCATTAGTAGCTCTAGCAGAAACATACCTAATATTCAGTCCACTGAGGTATGATGGGGGAGACAACGAAAGCATGTGAAGGTCTACAAGAGTATCAGTTCTGAAAAACACCAGTAGCTAGTGCAGCTGTCAGAGAAACTAAACTATGCTTCCTCATTCCTGTGCAGCAAAATATTTGCTGAAGCATTTGCACTCTGCATGCTATAGACAGGGTTCTTTGGTAGGCCACAAAGAAGTGTTGCTGTAGTCTAGACAAGTCGACCCTAAAGCATGTGTAACTTTTTTGCCATCAGCTGCGGAGAGAGGTCACGGACATACGATGCATTTCTCCTGTGAAAGAATGCATTGTATACAAATATTACACAGTCCTTAAAGCTAGGGTCACTATCCAAAGTAACTCAAGT
This sequence comes from Electrophorus electricus, assembly GCF_041902795.1. Taxonomy (NCBI): domain Eukaryota; kingdom Metazoa; phylum Chordata; class Actinopteri; order Gymnotiformes; family Gymnotidae; genus Electrophorus; species Electrophorus electricus. The sequence goes on along the minus strand of NC_137500.1, from coordinate 3,694,166 downwards.
TTTTTTTTTTTTTAAATCACATTTTTTTTAGTCTTCACATATAGGGACACTTAACTGCACCTTTAATTTGTTAAGATACTATAGCTTTATTGTTAAACATTTCTCAGGGTCACAAACGCTGAGGGCAACAAATCACAACCACTCGATCCTAGAGCTTGCAGAACTCTGACCACCAGACCACAGGTCAACTTGCTAGCATACGTTTATGCCTTCCAGAGTGACGGGTACCATCACACTGTTCCCTCCTTCAGTGGGTGATGTTTTCTGTTGCACGGCCTTCAGCCTGGCATGAAGTCCAGTATGAACCCCTGGTGAGGGGCATGGGTGTGACCTTTGAGGAAGGCGTGTGTGTTTGCGTGTGATACGTGAAGCTCACGTGTGCAATGGCTCTTTGCTAGAGTGGTCAGCACACGTTTCCCACCTACCAGCCATGGGTTCAAGACCTGGAGTGGCTGAGGTCCTTCGCTACACTCAGTTTTTATTCCTTAAACATGGAACTCAGTCTTGTATTTGTTTACCTACATAAAATTGTGAAATATCCATGATTTGATCTCTTCTAGACAGTTAAAGAAGCTCACAGAGCTTTGAGAGTCAGTAACTAGAGACATACTGTCTGCATAGTGATGGAAGGAAACAATCTATTTATTAATTGTCATGGATAAGTGAGGCATATATAAATTAAAGTAGAGCTTGTTCCAGGATCCAACCTGAGGGACTCCACAAAGGAAGACACTTAAATGAATGATTTCCCAGTACAACATGATACTCACTGCCACTCAAATAGAACGGAAACCAGTTTAGAACAGAGCTGGAGAGACCTGCCCGGTTTTGTAGTCAATGAAGTATATTGTGCTCAACTGCATCAAAAGCAGCACTACAAATTAAGTGAATAAATCAGCCCTAAAAATAAGATAAAAGTTCGATGCTACAAAAGCTGAGAGAGACAGTGTTTAAAGCGAATGTTGAAAAGCACATGGTGTTGGGCTCTGCTTCGCTTTGTTTAGTCCGTGCGGAGATCAGAGTCTATTAATACACCAAGGTGACAAGTCAGCTCTTTAGAGCAGAAGGCTTTCGAGTCCAAATGGACAACCAGTTTGTGCTGCTCATTAGCCTTCGCAAATACAAGTCAAAACACTTCAGTAAAATGCTTCATGATTAATTGATGAGGATACTGAAATGGTGCTTCTTGCCTCACTGTGGACTGGAAGGTCTACGAGGTGATCATAGGTAATGCAGTCCCTAATGGAAATCATTTTACTACAAACATGCTGCCTAATTCACTACATTTGTCATTTAAGAGCTCCGAAAGGCCATGGGGTTTATGCTTATTAGCCTGTCCATAGTGGGCAAGAAAGAATTTGGGGTTGTCTATGACGGTTAATGGAGCTTGAAAAGTAGACCTAAGATACATTAACTTTATTGATAAATGAGTTCACCGATTTTTCTAAATGTAGAAGAGGATTGTGCCTCTGCTTTCATGCAATTTCTTATTAATTTTAAAATGGTGGATGGGCTTCTTCACTAGGGTTTTAAAACTCCTGGACAGAGGCTTGGTTTTGAGTGGGATTATAGAATTAATGCCTTCATTAAGTCTCGAGGAAAAACATGAGTCAGAGGAAAAGACGTTTCCACCAAATATTGCTTTATAAAACTTTTCTTGTCAGTAATTTTGCCAGTGAGCCTCAATGAAATTTCAACATCCAAGTTATCAAAACATCTCGATATCTAAACCATGTGACGTAATCAGATTGAAGGTATGGCCATGTTTATGTATAGGCTCTGTAAACTGCTGTGTAAGATCACAGGAGTCCAGTGAAATTCTAAGATCTTTAGCAAGAGGATCTAGAGGTTTAATAAGGTGAATTTTAAAGTCCTCAGCAAGTTGTAAATCTATTAAATCCTGCACTTAAAACTCACCAAAAAGAAAATAAAGCCCCCTTCATATATTCAGAGTGAAATCAATCAACATTAGATCTCACTCTATCCTTCAGATTCACAGAAAGATGTGGAGAATTCCCAAAACAATTTCTGCATACAACTCAACATGCTATGAAACTGACAATAAGCATGAAGTCCTTATTAACCCTAGAAACTTGTGCATCATAGATAGAGGCTGTAAAGCAGATTTGCTGTCAGTAATCCATCCCCAGTGATGTTGGGGATAAAACCCATCTTTAAACGCCTCAGCAGCCTGTGCAAAAAGTGCACAATAAAGAATGTTCCTATTTCAGATCCACTTCACTGCAGCAACCCCGCCAGCAGACGCTGAAAAGCATCTCAAGGGATTGTGTGCTCTGTGCTAGAAGGTCTTCACGAGCCCATGACTCAATAGTCTCCACAGCACCATAACACACTCACACACAAAACTTTTCATATTTTCAGGGAGCCATGTTTTTAATGCATTTTCCATCAGTGAGTTAACCTTTTTGGTCAACATCCTAAGCCAAATTAGGGGGGGAAAGAAAATGCCTCAAACCGCTGATGCTTGACTCACAAAACAGTCATATGACATGCATCAGTATGACTATACACATCAATGACCAAACATCAGTGTGAATCTTCAGTGTACTGCAATAATTAATTCAGTTTGTTAGTCATTTTTCCAGCAGCCATTTTAACCATTTCATTTTTTAGCCTTATAATACTGTTTAGAGATGGAATTGTCCAAGACCTTCATTCATAATCTTAATAGATCATTACCCAATAGCTTTCAATCCTCTAATCTTAAGCAAACTTGAATCAATTATGACTGAGTACAACTTGAGCAATTGAGGGTTAAGGGTCTTGCTCAGGGGCCCCAACAGTGGCAACTTGGTAGTGGTGGGGTTTGAACCAGCAACCCTCTGATTACAAGTCAAGTACCTTAACCACTGATCCCAAGGTAGCAAGTAAGGCATCACTGAGGTGAAAGAAAAATGATTGACAAACTGTAAAACATGGCCTGGTGTGCACAAACAGCCCTCAGGTAGCACAAACTCAGAGAACGAGTAAAGATGGGGCAAGTCCTGCAGAATGTGAACTAACTGGAAGACAGAGTGTCTAAAGCTTTCCTATACAAACAAATCAGTATCTTAAAACTTTGATCAATTAATCAATGAACAAAATGCTTCCGATCTGTTATGAGCCATTATTTGTTTGTCTGTACGCACATGTGCGCACACACGAGGAAAATTTCCACACGTTTCTTTGTAGGCAAAAGCACCCATTCACAGTGTTCCTTTTTATGGACTGCTTTCATCGTCCCCTAGTCCCCTCTAAATAAGTGCACCTCTGTTTTCAAAAGGACAGAACGGACAAAGGAACTTCAACAGTCAAGAGGCTTAAATCATGACAGGAAATGGCAGAATTAAAAAGAAATGGCAACTTTGCTTGTCTCATAAGCGGGGAGCACTGACCCAAAGAAACAGAACGGAGCTTTGTGCATCAGCATTTGCTACTCCTTCTGCTGCCATTTGCAGCTGAACTGTAATTCTGTGTGTGCCTTCTCTAGCTGCCATGCTACATGTAATTACTAGCAATTTATGCACGCTGAAGTAATTGGTTGCAGGCCTCTTTTGAAAGGGATCCACTCACACACAAACAGCAAAAGCATTCTTTAAAAGCAAGAGGCTTCCTCTATATTGAAAAAGGGGCTAAACATGCAGGGTGATGAACTTGTCTGAATGTCAAATTTTGCCCTACGGGCATGAACTACCAAAAAGAAACCCATAGAAGCAGAACTCAAAGTTACATGCTAAAATTGGTGTCAGTTTTCTGATTTTCCAGCAAGTTTAGCTACTGTTGAGAGATTGTACATGTTCAAAACCACAAGATATGGGCCTTGATTGTGCACCATAGACAAGGATAACATTGAGCCATGAACATTCCAAACTACTGTGCATACTCAGACATTACTAAGATAAGCACACTCACAAAGAGGGCCACTCAAGCTTGGATGTGGAATTCTGCTGTATGTACACCTTCATAGCTAAGAAAAAGTGTCAGAATAGTTGTGAATGGTCTTAATGACATCCGGGATTAACACTCGAGCAAGATTCAAGGTTGTCTATCTGATACATCATTCTGATATGCACAATTCTCCACAGTGGCTTACTCATCATCACGAGACACAAAAATATGCAAGAGAGAAACATGGAGTAGCAGACTGTATAAACTGAAGGGGAGTACAGAGCCTACTTGAAGACAGAATCATAAGAAAACATAAATGCACACATTTGTGTACAAGAGATTTCTGCACCTGATCTGGTAGAGTCACACAGCCAAATCCTAACAGATTAATTAAGCAATGCAAGTGTTCAGTTGCGTTCATTTATAGGACGTAAATAGTCTAGATGCTGTGGACTGAGAGAGTCCATTAAATATGAGCGAGCGAGAGAGAGAGAACAGCAGAGAGTCCTCCATCTGTCTCTTACAAATAAGTACCGTGTCTCTGAAGGCTGAGAGGAAAGAGGAAGGAGAACAGAAACAATGCTGTCAAACAATAGCCTAAAGGGTCTTGGATTCCAGAAAAAAGTTAGCAAAATAGACATCCAAGATATGTACTCACTGTGAAATCTCAAAATCTGGCACATAATTATAAATAAAAATTGGATCACCTCCCAAAAATATAGAGCAAGGCCACATTAGGCCACCTAATACTTTTCATTTATTCCATAATGGAGTACATGTGCACCGACATGTTTTATACAGCTGATAACATTCATCATTTACACAGTGATTATTTTGTTGCCCTTGGATGGACAGTTTGACCAAACGCTAAGCTTCAAAGTATGTCAGTATTTCTCAGATGTTTTAATAATGCCTATTCTTTCATCTCCAGGGCCCTGAAATCCATTTTTCTCCTGCAGAAAAAGAGTCAGATAATTTAGAGATTAAACACAAATCCAAGTACAAACTAGCAAACACTGGACCATACAAAGTTCAATTCACTGAACAGTCCGCTTCCAGAAACTTTGCAAGGCAAGGACAGCGTGCCTTCTGTGGCATTTGGCTGCAGAGCAACTAAAGCTGCCTTAGCTGTCGTAAGCCTTTCTCAGGAGTTTCTGGAGTCCCGTCTTGGCTGAGATGTTTTAATAAACTCAGGAATAACCTCCCCCCAGTCAGGAGGTCAGAACTGGCAGACTCGCTAACATCTGGATGGCACGTTGACTGGATATAGTACTGTCTTTGTTCTTTTGCCATGATTATGAACGGCAGGCTAGCTTTCAAGCGCAAGTCAAGAGGGAGAAAGTGCTATTGGTCAAGTGGCTAAAATTGTCCATATGGTTAATATTAATACTGTTTGATCTCATATCTTTTGTCACTCATGAAATTCTCATAAGCGCTCCTGTTTTTCTGAGTTCACTTTAGAATGCCCCAAACAAGGTACTTTTAAACTTGACATACATGATCTATTGTATACAACAATCTAGCATCAGTGTTTCTTTATAACACACAAAAGAAACCAAAATCTGGATTTGCAAGATTATTCTTAACATTTCTATAGTTAGTCAATTTAGGTAGTTCATATCTTAGCCTAACTCATTTCAGCCGTTTCAGTCAAAATGTTTTCTGAAATAAGATACCATATAAACTTATTATATACAATATATTGTATATACAATAAACAAGATGCTATGTGAAATAATAATGAACACTGAAAGTAATCAATAAGTTAAAAACCAATGAATTTAATTCTACTTGCAACAGAACAAAATAAGTCAAAATGTTAGTGATGAATAACTTAAAAACGTATTACAGATCAAAATCGAACAGACGCGAGGTTTAAATATGAAGCATATATCTAACGAATAAAGTTGGTGTCATCACACTAAAGTCAAGACAGCATTAATGCAAAGTTACAAATCCACCTAGTTCTCTTTGACATCAATACGCCATTAGATTTAAATTTTATTAGATTGCCGTTTTGTTTGCAGGCAGTCTACACCATCCCAAAGCCAAATCCATGCTGATGTTGGCGCTCCATTTTCCATATTTTGAAGGGTTAACACGAAATAAACAAGTGAAGCTGTTCTCCACTCCATAAATGACCCCGTTCTACCTATTTGCTAAAATAAAACTTCATCTACATCAGAATGCAACAGAGACTACACCTCACGGCCAAACTCACAAACCTGAACCAAAGTCACTTTAGTAAGAGCGCTCTGAAAGAAACCATTTAATCGCCACAAACGCTTTGCTAAAACATGCAAAGTCGGATAACTGTCGCTGAAATCAGCACGTTTTTAAAATAACTGACCGGGGATTTGCTTTATATTTACCTCATATTCAGGAGTCGATGAAACGCACAACCTGGCAAATCTCCTTCCCCACTCTTAGGTGGGATTAAGCAGATTTCAACTTATTAATAAAGCGTTTCAAACAGTGGCAATAGTATATATTCTTAATTACGTTACAGTTTAATCACTACAGTATGTCCCTCTATGTGCGAGGTACATTATCTCACGCATGAGTCTTTTTTTTTTTTTTTTTTAAAGGTCGTCTTACCTTTCTGCTGTAGCCCCAAGAAAGCAAGCAGGGTTGACTTTTACGCGCACGGAGCTACTTGGTGTGAAGTTTCTTCTGGAAATGTGCAGCAGCATGCAGAGTCCTGCTCATGTCCTCGCACAATGCTGTCCAAACCAACCTCTCCGAGCCAACGCGAAGACCTTCCTGCAGGAGCGGACTGGATGAAACGACAGGACTAACTACCGTGGCTCCCTTCCCGACACAAAGTTTCCATGCCGTGCTTACAGCGCGATAACACCCCGCCCGGCCAGCCCGTGGAGACCAGCCCCATCTCCCTTTATGAACGGTAATAACGCCGCAACGGCGCTGGGCCAGCGCAAAGCATTCTGGTTACTTTTAAAGCTACACTGCGTAACCCACCGCAGGGGGAAAAAGTTCATGCCAACTTTGAAATATGCTAGTTCTGGTTTAAAGTATGACTAGGCATGCGGTCATTTCTGAGCGTTTAACCATGTCTCATGAGCAGATCAGTCAAAAACGCATCTACAGGCATATGCTAAAAAAATCCGGTTTTCACCAGTCTCACCTATTACAGATAATGTCATCTTTATGCACTAAGGTCCCTTTCATGAATGATGTCATTTAAGACCTGCTTTACACTACATTATGAACATCATAGGCCACTTATTCAGTGTAATAGAAAACTGAGATTTACAGTGGCACTTGTATTGGTGGATCTGGTTCAGTCTACCCATTATTAAGAAAGACCAATAGTTATAAAATTAAAAGCCAAACAAACACACACAAACGAGAATTCTATGAAGTTTAAGAGAAGCACAACGAAGTGCCTTTTCAGCAGCTATGTTCAAATTAATGCATCTACTGACACCTTGTGCCTTAGGGGAGAAGTGTCCTCTTCAAATGACATACTACTAAATGGGACTAAACAACAAACAACTTATTTTGAATATTTCTTACTACAGTACACTGGAGTTGTATAGACATACATAGATACATACATAAATACACCATATATATATATGTATGTGTGTGTATGTAACTGTATGTATGTGTGTGTATGTAACTGTAAATATGTCAGTTGTAAGCTGGAACTGTACATTGTGTACATACATATATACATATCCATATATACATTGTACATTGTGTATATAAACATATTATACATATATTGTACATACATTGTTAATATATTATTATATACTATTATATATATTATATATTATTACATACATTGTTAATATATTTTTGTATATATATATATATATATATATATATATATATATATATATATATATTTCCCTATGCACCCCTGCTTTTTTCCCCCCTCAGTTTGGACAGAGCACTCTCAAACCATTTTACTGCGAGTTACACTGTGTATGACTATGTATGTGATATATATATCCGTTATATTGATATATTTAGCCACTTCATTGTTGATGACGTGTGAACAGCAGACAAATGAGGAAATAAAAAAGAAAGAACAAACAAAAACAATCAAACAAACATAGAATAGAGAATATTTATTAATAAATAGTGTATGAGGGAAAGATTGTGTGTGTATATGTGCGTGTTTATCTTTCCTTTTTAAAGTTTAACAAAACGAAAGACGAGTTCACAGTTCACAGTTCATAGCAGAATTTACTTCCATGCTTCCGCACTTCTGTAAAGTGGTGTTCTTTCCATAGTTTGCGCAACTGGAAATAGCCAGTCTAGTAATTTTTAAAAAATTCGGACATCATCGGTCCAGCTAATAAACACGTAGGCGGAGCCTTGTTTCTTCATGAATATCGCTGATTCGTCCATTGTAAGTCGCGTACGTCTTCGCGCACTTATGACTGACGGAGAAATTACCCAATCACATCACTCCATGGGGCTGACGTCTCCCTAACCCGTTCCAGTTATATTTAGGGCCTATTTAAACAGAGTTGCAGTCAGCGCCCCGCCGCTTTCAATGGAGCTGAGCAGAAGCCGGCCACAATACAGAGCATTTAGGTTATCTTATAGGAGTCAAATCATTGTAATTAGCCTACTGTAGTATATAACACTAGCAACCTTTAAAAAAATATATATATATTACCGACTCCTAAATTGACAAACCCCCATTGCTCATCAACTCTCATTTAAGGGATCTGGAGTGGTTATATCCACAGTCGCCTGTACTCACCGATCATAATGAAAGATGCAAGCTGATGTCCGAAAGGAGGTCAACAGAGTCGTGTATTTAGACATCGTCCAGCTACTGCGAAGTGCCGAAACCCTCTGAAAACCTTTGCACTGTTCCCCGGGTAAGTGTTCTTCGCAATACCGCACCGCGTCGCCCATGTTTATGTGAAGACCCACCTCCGTCGAGGCCGAGGAGAGAGGGATAAAAGAAACGACCCATCGCGGAGAGATCGGGGGTTCTTAAATCACGAGTGGAACTGCAACTGTAAAACTGTGGGTCCAGTTTAAACGGGGAAAAATGGCTAGGTCGGGTCTAAGGGGCCTGTAGACTACGCTTGAGTTGACTTGGCCATTTCGTGGCTTGGACGCGGAACTTAAAACGCCAAAGGTAACAAAAAAAGGGCAGGTAGTTTTTACAGAAATGGTCTCAAATGTGGGAACTGGTGTCTTCAGCGCCACTGGTTGCTTTCGATAATCTGAAGACCAGTGAGCTGTTTTATTTCTTTTTCCCGGAGATACCTAAATAGTGGTGAAGAACGCCCCAGTCATGTTGGGCCCTGCAATGCAGACCTATGCGGTATGGCGGTGACTCCAAGCGCAAAACCAGCCCTGTCCATACCCAGGGATAGCAGTTGTCCTGGGTTTGCTGTCGATGTAATCGGTCGTTTTAGACCGCGAAAAGGCCAGAAAATTAGAGAAATTAATCGCGACGACTTGAAATGCATTATTTGCGAATGCGTTTTTGGAGCATTTTGTGTAGTTTTTGTGGCGCTGTTATGCACAAGTTCGTAATGACCCGTGGAGGCCTGCAAAGTGTTTCCGAAGTTGTGTTCAACGACTTTGAATCGTGAGCTACAGGATTCTGTGAGCAAAGTCTCTTTTTAAAAACTACTTTCACAGTTCTGTGGCATGTTTGCCATGAAGTTCTCCGTTACAAAGTATGTATCCCACTTTCTGTTGACTTGCAAAATGTTTATGTATGGACAGGATGGCTTCTCACATACAGATTAGTTTTACTGGTGAAGGAAATTACACGATGAGTGGTGTTAAGATAGTTAAAAGTATATATAACCATTTGCAGTCCAAGAATGTTCTTTATTTGCATACATGATACTAGCCCATCACATAGTCCCCTTTTCCCTTAACTTACAGTCTGAGCACAGTACCAGCCCAGCTGTAAAGACAGCCAGTTGTCCTACAGTGTGGTGTGAGTAGTTCTTAACTCCAGCCTTTTGTTTGTACTGGAGTGAATCACAAATAGTAAAAATTCAGTAAAAATCACTCACAGAGCAAAGTCTTCATTACTAATAGATTTAAATTAAAGTACTGTAATGCTGATTGCTGAAGCCATCCCATGGACACTTCCATGCCTGCTGTAGAAATGTAGGCTAAGTGTTCTCATCCTGCTCAGCTCAGCATATTATTAGTGTGTGATAGATAAGACAAAAGAGAGATCTAGTTAGAGACAATCGCTGTAGCTTATCTTTAGAGTGAGCACAACGGTCTCTTGCCAACCACTGGTAATAACTTGTGTAATAGGCTTGGGCTGGAAGCAGACAAGTGAGATTGCGTTATACTAGCATTACTGACATTGCTGACTAGTTTTCTGTTGTTTGTTTGCCTCAGGTGAAGGATGACCGAGTATAAGTTGGTGGTGGTGGGCGCTGGTGGTGTGGGGAAGAGTGCACTCACCATCCAGCTCATCCAGAACCACTTTGTGGACGAATACGACCCCACCATAGAGGTACAGTGCGCGTGGATCTTGGGAAGACGGACCTTTTCCATGCCCTCTTTCCCTCTCTTGAGCAAAGGCGTGAAACCCGTCCACGTGCCACTTTCCAGATGAAAAAGTAGTAGTGTTTAAAAGCACAGTGTGAGCTGGTTTTTCTGGTTTCAGGTTGTTAACTTCCTGATCTACACCTAACTATGTAACAGCACACGTGTCTGCAATAAATGTAGATTAAATAATTGAGATTAAATCGTTCTGCATTATCATATGAGCCTTAGAAGTCCAACAACCTCAGATGAATCTTTATAGCCATTTCTTTATTGTGAATGTATGGCTGCTATATACCGTGTCTTGGGTATATTTGTGTGAGATGCTGTTCACGTGCACACATGGGTGAGTGTTGGCGTGTTATGAATAGGGCACATTTTTCATTGTTATTTTCAGTTAGGGTGGGGATAAGTGACATGTCAGAAGTGATGTTGATGAGTGTGATGGACTTGTGGTGAAATGGCTGTTGCTGTGTTTTAATTGAATCTCAATCTGCACACACCTGTAGGACTCGTACAGGAAGCAGGTGGTGATTGACGGGGAGACATGTCTGCTGGACATCCTGGACACAGCAGGTCAGGAGGAGTACAGCGCCATGAGAGACCAGTACATGAGGACGGGGGAGGGCTTCCTCTGTGTCTTCGCCATCAATAACACCAAGTCCTTCGAGGACATTCACCACTACAGGTGAGGAGAGTTGGGGAACAATAGAATGCTGGACCACATGCAGACACATTCATCTGCTTTCCCATGACCCCTCTCTCTACTGGCTAATAGGAGAAAACTGATTAGCAGCTTCTCTCTCTGGGCAACCCCCTTATTTAGCCTCCTAATGTGTTATTTATTATTGTGTGTGTGTGTGTGTGTGTGTGTGTGTGTGTGTGTGTGTGTGTGTGTGTGTGTGTGTGTGTGTGTGTGTGTGTGTGTGTGTGTGTGTGTGGCAGAGAACAGATTAAGAGAGTGAAGGATTCTGAGGATGTTCCCATGGTGCTTGTGGGGAATAAGTGTGACCTGCCGTCCCGTACAGTAGACACCAAGCAGGCTCAGGATCTCGCACGCAGCTATGGAATCCCCTTCATCGAAACGTCGGCAAAGACGAGACAGGTACACAGAACTGCGGCACTGCCTTGCACTGATGTCTGCACAATGCCTTGCAGTGGGACGATATCTGCAAAGGGTCGTTTACTGAAACAATAAAAAAGTGCTAATTTTGCAGTAGCCTTTTGCTTAATTCATTTTTTGAACTGTGAGATTGAAACTGAACTGAGGTATTTCTCAGCACTGCTGTTTAACACAGGATGTGAGGAGACTGAGGATCATTCAGAACTAGAACTAGTCAGGTGTGGCATTACATTTTATTATATTAATCATATCAGTTATTTATATTGAAATAAATTTGTCTGCAGACCTGCAAAGTAAATATTATTTCAAACATAAGCCTGGAGTCTTGCATGACAGACACACTAGTTAGGATTATCTAAAATTATCTAAAATAATGGACAGATTTGACATCGAATGGCTCCTGTTTCTACAGGGGCGTTACAGAGGATGCACTTCTGTACATCTCCTGTGACTGGAATGCTCTTAGAATAGTCTGAATGCCTCAAAGTTTGCGTTTCTTCATTGTTTATGATGGATATTAAGCTTGAACATCTTACATGTAGGAGGTTTTAGGACTTATATTAGAGCTGCAGTGGGAGAGTTCGAATTCCTGGGGATCTTGGAAATGCCATATCTTCCTGTTGAGTATTCTGACAAATAACTTTATCTGTTTTTTTTTTTTTTTTTACTGGTCTGACAGTAACAGGCATAATTACTGGAACATCCACATCTTGGTTAATTACAGACCATGATAAATACTTGACTTGATCTTTTTAACTTTGCAGCTGTAGTTGGTCGATTAAGCCTTTACATTCTTAGCATTTGGAATTAATGGTGGTGATGCAGAATCATGCACCATTTTAAGATTTTAACCGACTTAAAATGTTTATATTGTTCTGATGAATTGAGAAGGACTAAGAAACTTTCAGGCGCTGTATAAATCCCACGTGTGTGTGTGTGTGTGTGTGTGTGTGTGTGTGTGTGTGTGTGTGTGTGTGTGTGTGTGTGTGTGTGTGTGTGTGTGTGTGTGTGTGTGTGTGTGTGTGTGTGTAACCACAATATATTATACACACACTACACTGGTCAGCAGTAAATGTAAAGGACTTAACATCTTGATAGCAGAAACCTCAGGACACCTTCAGGGGTCTTGTGGATTCTGTGTCACGATGGATCAGAGCTGGTTTTGTGGCACAAAGGAGACCTTCACAATATTAGGCTGACGAGTGAATGTTGATTTCCTGTACAGCGGCTATCCCTGTCAATTTTAAACGTTGATATAAACATTTTAAGCGTTTAAAATGTTATATGCAATGAATATTTCTGCAGAAGACGGTGATTAATAACTGATTGATTTCACGTGTGGCTTACATATGTGTGTTTGGACGCTGGCTGGTTGGACTCTTAATGTGGCGCAGAGTCGAACACTGATTTTTTTCAGCGCATTCTTTCAATGGGAATCTTTGGTATGGCCGTGTCTGTTCTCTTCTTTGCATTTATAACAGCAGGGATACTCAGCTGACTCCCCTGAGGGCTGTAAAGTCTATAAGTGTTTGTTCCAGTCATGCACTTTATATTCCTTCATATTTCCTCCTATTTATAGTCTAGACATTTTTTTTTTCAGTCTCAAAGCGCATAAAAATGGAAGGAATCAGTTCTTTTGGGGGCATGTCGCCGTGCCTGAGGCCACGGCAACTCGCGCTGGAATCGCTGCTCTCCCTACATGGACCTCGGTGCTTGCACATGTTTAAAATAACATGTTTGCTCCAGTCTTTATGCTTTTCCTTCATAAATGATTCATGTTTTTCATTTTGAGACTCAACACCTGATTTCAAGAGTTCTATTTGCTTCTGTTAAGATAGCTCACTGGTGAAATTGGGAAGTATTGTGTGGGGACTGAATACTTTTAGACACTTAGGCCCTCTTTGAGTACCCCTGTCTGGAATTTGATCATCTAATGAGAAAACCGTACGGTGTGGAACGTTCTTGTAAAAGTGCTAATCAGTAAGTGGATTTAGGCAGGGAAGGTGGTGCAGAGGTGCACTGCTGTGTTGGGGAGTCTGATGTGCCTTTGTGACAGGCCCTCTCTGTGTGTCTCTGCAGTGCTCAAATCACAACTCCTTATGGTGCTGGGGACATCATACAAACTACTGATTCAGTTGCTTCCAGCCTCTCTGCTCTTGGTCAAGGCTGCATGTGCTAGTCTCAAATTGTCTCCAAAAATGCCCTCTGCTGCCTCCTTAGCCCAACTTATGATTATCCCAATTAATTTGGTCTTGGTCTGTGTTCTGCTTGTGTGTAAACCTGCTTGAAAATGTGCTCACCATTTGGATATGCATGAGTTATCCATGATGTACCTAAAGTTTCAGCCATTAAGATGAATTTGTCTATTGCTCAGCAGAAACACAGCTCAGTTGTTTAAATGGGTTTTTCAGTGACTTTAATTTACTTCTCAAGAAGTGGAAATATTTAAGCCTCTTTTACTTCTAGCTTACCCTGGAAATAAAACAAAATTACAACAGACACTATAGATAATTCCCTTTGCTAACAGCATTTTTCTTACTGGAACATAGATAAACCAGTCAGTTCTGCCATGTGCACTGCACTGTCCTTCTGTAACAGAGCCCATGCGACCCCTAACGTTGAAGGGAGTTGTGTTTTGCACTACAGAGAGTGGAGGATGCCTTTTACACACTGGTCCGGGAGATCAGGCAGTACCGGCTGAAAAAACTCAGCAAAGAAGAAAAGACACCACGCTGCATCAAGCTTAAAAAATGTATTGTGATGTGAGAGGGGTAAGTTTGGGCTGAGCAGGCACTCTCTCAACCCACCCTGGGCTACATTGGCCACTGGCCGCTGCCGTGTCACACCACGCTTCAGCCGATCGGCTGGGCTGGGCCGGGTAGAATGTGCCTAGTGAGCTGGTCTGATATGAGTGCTGCTCATTCACATTTTAGTAGTGAAGGTTGAGTTATGTAGGGAAGCTGCTTCTATATCAGCGTTGATGGGCAGTTTCCTTGCACTGAGAGGAATGCCTCCTCTAGTGCCACAGTTGTCTTTATTATTCTCTCAGTGAGATTGGTGCCAACACTAGATGATTCCGTGTCTGCCACATGTATGTTTACGTTATTTTCTTTGTTTTTAAGGGTGTCGATGATGCCTTTTATACGTTAGTCCGGGAAATCCGAAAGCACAAGGAGAAGATGAGCAAGGAGGGCAAGAAGAAGAAAAAGAAGTCCAAGACGAAATGTGTATTAATGTGAATCATGCCTCCATTTCAGTATCGACGTCGAACAGCTGAAATTAAAGAACTGCATTTTGTACATTACACTAAATTATTAGCCCTATTTTTTTCTTCATTTTCTTTCTTACAAACGAATAAGCTTTCCCCCCCCCTTGTCTAGTGCCAGTTGCTCCAGAGTGTTGGTCCTACATTAACTTATACTGTGGGAACCTCTGATTTTATTTTATTGGTAGACTTTTCTCTAAAATGTGTGTGTGTGTGTGGGCCTGAATTTTCCAGATGCACCTAGTTTCAAAGCTTTTATTAACGAAAGAATACAACTTTGTTTGGCTGATGGGAATTAAACTGTAACGTATAACGGTAGCAAGGAAATGTGGCAGTTTTCTACATGTCCGTCTAATGATGGTTTTACAGACGGTCTTGTTCCTTATCCCCCTTTTTAAAACTGTACTTTAATGTATCTTAGAACTGTTCAATGAAAGCTGACGGGCTGTATAATGCATAAAGGAAGATATCAGGTGCTAGATAACACCCTAATGTAGGACCAACACTGTTTGGGGCAAGTTTTGATATCTCCTCTACTGTGCAACTGAAGATTTAAAGTACCTGTTTAGGGATGTCACGTATTTATATTGACCTGCATGTAAATTTCCATTCTAGTCCATTTACAAGTTCACTTCTAACCCTTTCATGTGTATGGTTGGTGATCTCTTGGCCCTTTTTTTAATTTGCATGCCTTTTTTTTGCCGCAAGTTCCTAGGAAGCACAAAGAAACGTTAAAATACCATCTTACACGCTCCCTCTTACCAGCGGTTGCATATTTCCATGTAGTGTGTCCTTAACATGGAAACGTCATGTTTTTCCACAGTGTTCTGGTTAATTTGCGGATCTGGTTTTCATATTGATCTGAGACTGACAGTAATGTCTGCAGCGAAGGGCAAAAGGGTAGAGTAAAAATCAATTGAAATAATTGGCATCTTGGTCTTTCTATTAAAGATTGAGGTTATATCATTTGTAATGAAATTTAAGACCTTTAGAGGCCTTATAGTGTTCTTCACCTGGAAGTAGAGGTAATTTCTGTTCTGTAAGGTATTAATAAGATTTTCCCTCCCGTGCCCCGGCAAACAGCCATTGTATCGGTTCTTTTCTTTTCATTCTGAGAAGGGTAATTTAAGGGGAGAAAATATAGGCAACCAACCACTTGTAATGAATTATGAATATCTGTCTACTGATGCAAATGTAAACGTAGGGGGAAGAAAGACAAACAGACCAACCAAATGCCTTGTCTTAAATTGCTGCCAGAGCAATGTACACTGGCGTTAGGAAGAGGCACGGTTCTCAGCAGCTCTGTCTGCCTATTGTTTCTGCCATCAGCTGCGTGTTTGTTTGAGACTGAGCAGTAGTATGGTGGAATGGGTGAAGGGTCCAGTGTGGTGTGGCTTTTTCTAGAGTCTTTCCAGAAATTATTCTGCCCGACTGCCTTTCGTCGTTCATTTGATTCTGGACTGATTCTAATGTGAAAAAGAATTGCAATACTTACCTTACAAATGATGACATTTCATAGGGGACGAAACAAAACAAACGCGTCTTTTTTTTTTTGTTTGTTTCTTAAGTCTTTAATCATTGCTTCTTCTTTTTTTTTAATGATTATTATTATACCCATTGTGAGTGAAATGCTCTGATTTATTGCTTGTGCTACATCTTAAGGAGGATGACAAACAAGAATCAGGATACTTGTTGTTATGCAATGTTAATCCAGGTAAAGGGTATTTTAAGATGTTTTGTTACCAATCTCCCTTTAAAATAAGGTGACAATATCACTCTAATCAAATTAGCAGTAGAGTGTCTTTGGCAATGTTTGAGCTCGCACTCTCTTTCTTCTCTTGTTTTGAGCGTGCCAATAGCAGAAGTTCTTAAATTGTTCACGTATACCTGGAGTGTATTTTAACAACCTTTGTACAGTTGTGATACTGAAAGATGTGTATTTTGTAAATTGTGCTTCACTTTGTTTGTTGAAATGATTTGTCACTTTAATAGAGTTGAAAGAGGCACTCTCTGTGTAAGTGACTTGTGTGCTGTGCGTGTGTAAGTGAGATCATGTTTCTAATCCCATAATGAAATGTTATGGATCCCAAATCAGTCTGTCCCCCTGTTGATTAAGTTAACCCTTATACTGTTTTTAGTGGTGAAGCAATTATAACCAAATACAAAGTAAGTTTATTTCCTCTTATATTTGGTAATTTTAGTTTAACTACCACTATTGTTCTTGTTAAAGTGGTTAATGACTAATACAGTTCAAATAGCCTGCTGGTTTAGACTGTGGCAAGTGTGTCCAAATTTTATTTTTTCAGTTTATACGCAAACCTGCGTTTCTCAATATTCCCGTTGCAGTCCAGCAGAGAGCACTGTTCTCCCATATTCCGATAACCACGTCATCTTTTAGAACGATATGCTCTCTCCTCCATGGAATTAACTATGCACACTTCGAAAATTTCCTGATTTAATCTGTGGCATTGTATCATTCCTCAAAGGTTGGAGGCCTAATTAAATTTACCGTATGAAATTAAATTCAGTGCTTGTATTGGATTTAGGGGCCATCTTTATATGTGGAGGAGAGATTACTGATACAACGGACATTACTGAAGATTAGTCTAGCATCAGGTAAAGGGACATTATATTCCATATGAGTCCATTCCATCTTTTTGCCATTAATAACAGGTTCAGCAAAAATACATTATAATCTCCAGTTCAGTTACACCTAATCCATAATAGGCTCCCCCCCAACCCCCTTATTATCCAGCATTAATAGCTGGATACACCTCAAAAGGTAATGACGAACATGTTTAAACTAATGAGGAAATGTCGACTAACTTTTACAGGAACCGTTTTGTTTTACAGCTCCTACACTTGGTATAAGTGGGTTACATGTTACAGGCAAAATGAGGCATGACCGCAATCTAGATACCATTTGGCTTTAAAACAGCAAAAAAGAAAAAATTCCACTGGGTTAGAATTGAGGTATGCTGGCATATGAGCAACAGCAACTTTGTGCACGGATCAGCCGCGCTACATAAATGTTTGTCTGCATTGACAGCTATATTGATACTAAGTTTTCCTGTTTTGTTGTAAGATGGTGCGACACGTCAGTGATGAAGGCCTGTGGCCACATTTATTTCAGCTTCTCTCTGCCCTTCATCTTAGCGGGGCTTGCGTTTAATAAACAAATGAGTTTTGGAGTACTGTAAACTCCCCGGTAGCGTTTCCTCGATTATCATATAAACGAGGCTTCGTGGATAAACTCTCTCACACATCCCTCGTTAACCTTTACTGGGAACAATGGCTGGCCCTTCCTGCCAACGAGAGGAGAAAAACACAGAGAAAGGCAGCCACAGGCAGATAGAGGGTGATCCATTCAATTATGCAGAGATGGGCTTTCTCGCTGCTCTGTGCGCTCGGGTCCTGGCGCGAGCGAACGGTAAGGCTAATAGAAGCCTGTGCAGTCAGTGCAAATCCTACCGGTCCCCTGAGGCCAGCTTAGGCCAGACTCTGTCAATCAAACTCGGTCCAGTGCTGTAATCTGGGGATGGCACTCAGGAGCCTGCAGGTCTGATAACACCCATTCGCTCCTTCCCCCACACACACACGCCCTGAAACCAATCCCTACTCTCATTGCCTCTGGTGGGCAGAGAGAGGGTAGAAACGACAAATGTTCAAAAATTGATTATAGCTAGACTCACAGCAGCCATATAACTAAAACACAGAAGCACTCTCAACTCAAACTGTCAAATGTTCTGTCTCGCTCTCTCTTCTCATCCAAATCTTGACCTTGTTAGTGGAGGAAGACTAAATGTTCAGACACTAATGAGCTATGCTTTTCTTCCCCTCCGAGCAGCTAAAGGTAGACCCCAACTCTCCTGGCCAGTAATGAGAAGACTTTCTGGAAGTTCTGAGTAATGCTGGAAGGGCTGTAGAAAGAAACACTAGCAATATAGGGTAGGCAGTAAAAATACTCTATAGAAATATCTGTATGCTATCATTACATTTACACCATTTGACAGGCACTCTTATCTAGTGCAACTTATATATTTATCAGCATGACAGTACATCTGCTTGCTGGGAATTGAAAGCATGATGTTGGAATTGCCAGTAGCTTATTCTACCTGCCCCAGCAGGTGCGCTGTAGTAGCGTTACATTTTGGTACTGGTTTATGAGCTGAGAGAAAATACATTGTGGACATGTTGCGCAATTAGTGTCCAGTTCTTATAGATATTCTTAAGCATTACATTTTTGTTTATTATCCCAAATGTCGACATGGTGAATGCAGCTTCCTCCACAGTGCTGGTGATGATGGTGATGTGGCTGAAACTTGAGAGAGATTATGCTTCCCCTTATATGCATTCATGTCATGAGTTTAAAGTGGTGACTGTTGTCAAACAGGATTAATGTTCAAGCTGAATTAAACAGCCTGTCACAACAAGAGAGCTCATTCCCACCCACTACTCTGTACTCCGAGGAGCCCCTGATTCTTAGCTAACCGGAATAATTGATGAGTGTGTTCTTGCTGGTGGCGTTCCTGCTTTGAACCTTGTTACTTTGTTTGTCCGTTTAGCTTGGAGGCTTAGGGGAAGTCATGACTAAGGAGGCATTTATCTGCGTGAGGGCGTGCATATGCATGTGCATGTGCACATGCGCCTTGGTAAGGTGCTCACCTGTGCCTCTTCCTGTTACGCCAAGCCGTCTCAGATGGGTGATGCGGAACAGATTCATCCCAGGCAGCAGGCAGGACAGCCAGCCTGTTATTACCCCATCCATCACACTCACTGCATCAGACCAGTGCTCCTCAACTCCCGAACTGCCTTACGCCATGCTGGCCAGCAAATTTACATCCTACTGCTTACACACAAACACAGAGCCAAGGGCCATCCAGCCCCCAGGCAACAGAGGGATAATCATCAGATCCTGAGTAAGTCAGGCTGTTTCCTCCTCATGCGCTCTCTCTCTCTCTCTCTCTCTCTCTCTCTCTCTCTCTCTGTTTCTTTGTTAGACACTTTCTCTCTCTCTGTCTCGGTCTGTATCTCTCTGTCTCTCTGGCCGGGCAGTAGTGTTGTGGAATCGTGTAAATTGGATCAGCTCATCCTCACCTTGTGCTGTTGTGTTGCCTGCATCGTCTGCAATCAAATGTTGGTGTGCAGGGGTGCACAAACGTAGCTGTACGACAGAATGGCTGTCGTTTGACATTCCATTGGAAATTGTGGTTTTATTTATTAAGACATGCATCGAATATGAATTTACGTGAGCCAATATTTGCACCAACTGATTGTCATGTTAGGATGAGCAAAATATTATGTTTAAAAATATTTGTTATTGGATAATGGCAATAATAATAATAACAAACAACAACAACAATAATAATAATTCAAGACATTTGAAGTCTTAAATACTTATTTAACAAAAACAAAACACACATTTAAAAAAATAACAAAATAACACACATCAAAAGAATGTAATTAAAAGAGGGTCATTTTTCTCCTGGAGATGTTGCAGTCATTTCAGGGTTTAAACTATCCTGGTGTATAAAAGATTGGTTCCTTGCTATTCAAAACAGCATTCTGTTATGTAGAATATGACCCAACAAAAGAGGTTTCAGTGGAACCTAGAAGAAGCTGTTCAAGACTTAATGGTATTAGAAAAGAATTTATAGTGACTTTGGCCTTTCTTATTGCATGGTCAGGGAGCAAATTTGCCAGTGCAATAACCCAGTAGTTGCTACTCTGCTTATAGGAGTAGATGACTATGTTGTGGAATCAAGTGAAAAAGGTTCCTAGCATGACAGACAGAGATCTCAGACATGCCATCTATGTACATGAGTAACTCAGAAGAAAAGCCCAGAGCTAGAGTAGCATTCACCAGAATGGTACCATAGAGGAAGACGAGAAGAGAAGAGAACTGAACCGAACCGAACCTAACAATGCCCATCTAATGTTTGCGAAAGTCCACCTAGATGTTCAACATCAGTGGCAGCTGAGACAAATGTTCAGATTTTTGGTAAATGTACATATTAGCATTATACACCCTGCATAAACACTGCTTACAGATATCAAATAGTGCATATCACCAAGGATCAAAACCTCATTATAACTGGGAAGCACATTGGTGGAAATAAAGCAGTGTTTTGTGGCTCTTGAGAGACCAATCAATTCCAAGCAGTATGAGGTACTTACTGTGGGAGGTCCGAGGGTGTGCCTGTGATCTAAAAGTCAAAAGAGTCTGGGTCATGCAGCATGACAACAACCTCGAATACAGGAGCACATCTACAAATTGGCAGAAACAGAGGAACTTCAGCCCTGCCCTCATCCCCATCAAAATGCTGTGGCATCATCTAATACAGGCTGTTCCCAGCAAGACACACAGTATTACATAACTGCAACAGTTTTGTGGAGAAGAATACACTGACATGCCTTTTAACTACTGTACAGGACTTATTGCAGCAGCAGCAGCTATAGAACGTGCTTGATTAAAGTAAACCAGATAAGATTATTTACAATATTTAAAACTTCACATATTTTCTTTATTCTGCAACCTTGATTGCTGTAATAATTTGGTTATAGACGATATACTGTATGATCAGGTTTTAGGTGCCATTCATGCAGATTTTTTTCTTGCATGTGTACATAATCAAATAAGAAAATGAATTCTACTTTCTTGCATTCATTTATCAGAAATACCAATGTTGGTATATTCAGGCAATATGTCATTTTAAAATTGATGTACGAAACTAAAATTTCATATAAGCTAATATATATATATATATATATATATATATATATATATATATATATATATATATATATATATATATATATATAAAATGTATGAATGCAACAGCTGATTCACTCATGAATCTGTACAAAACATTGTTTCGGAGGCAGACAGACAGGTGATTTAGATTCGGTCTTTCTTAACGTCATGTCATGGCTTAGTAGCAATAACCTGTAAATATAGAATCCTATCATGCAGTAAATATATTGATTTATGTTATTCCAACATTTGCATAAACAGGCATTTGTTTGTCTGCTGAGAAGTGGACCTATAGAAGATTGGCCCAGTTAGAATATAGCTTAGCTGTGTTAATGTCACTCATTCTCCTCAGCGCCACTGACTAAATCTATAAATTAGAGGACTGAGGATGTTTACCCATGGCATGGCTGATAGGGATGGAGCGTGTGTGTGTGTGTGTGTGTGCCCATGGGAGAAAATGATGCTTTTAATGTGACCGACCGGCAGTGGAGTGGGGATGTTTGGGTAATGCTGGTTACCTTAGCGACAAAGCGAACAGCAAATATAGAAAAACCTGTTTTTGTTCTTTTGGAAAGCTTCTTTGCTCTTTAAGATGAGATTGCAGTTGTTTTGCTCAAAAATGGTCACTGAAGTGGTGTGTGTGTGTGTGTGTGTGTGTGTGTGTGTAGGAGCACAAGAAAAAAAAGAGAATAGGTCAGTTATGATAATGATCGTATTTCTAGATTCTTTTGAACTAGCAAAAAGTGGCAGAAAGATTGCAAAAATAATGACGCAAAAACATATTTTCTGAACATCTGTCTTAAAGTAAAAAAAAACTAGAATTCCAGCAGTGAGATCAGTAGAGTGCATTTGGTTCATGGTATGGAAAAAAGTGTTCAGATTTTCTTTGTAGGGTTTAAACATTGATTAAATATACATGAGCCACAGTGTTCTCCCACATTTACCTTATTCCATGTGAATCAAGATAAGACTGAGAAGTTGTGCATGTGTGTGTGTGTGCGTGCGTGCGTGTGTGTGTGTGTGTGTGTGTGTGCGTGTGTGTGTAGTCTCTTCCTCATTCAAGTCATGTCACAGGCCAGACACTCCATTGTCAAGAGACGCTTTCATCTGCTGACTTCAAATGTGGCTGTCATCCAGTCCAATTATACACAGAGAAATAGCTACTGTTACAGCTCAAGGATTGATTGAAGACAAAATAGAAAAGTGAAGAAAGTAATACCAATTCAGTGACACATATAGACACACACGTGCGCACACACACACGGATGAAAAAAAGCCTGCAAACGAATGTATGATTTGTTATAAGATTCACTGAATACCATGATTTTAGCCATTGTCTTGTATAAATGTTGGGACCCTCTACTCTTCACACCGTGTGTGCACATGAGCAGCTGAGAGCTGCCCTTCTCTCATCTCTGCAGGTGCCGGTCCAGTGAAATCCCCGAGGTGCTTCCGCACACTCATGCTCTTCCCTGAGCGCACCCGACACACACCTGCACCGCCACTTCAGCTGCTTCTCACAGAGCTGCTACACACACATCACTTATGTACTAGGCTCTAACTCTATTTTCCTCTCTCTCTCTCTCTCTCTCTCTCACCCTACCTCTGTACCACTCACCAGCTCTGCCTCGCTCCCATACGTGACGTACTGGGTTCTGTTCTTGAATTGCACACCATTCATGGTGCTAATCTACCTGGCCAGTTTCCAGCCTAATGCTGGTGCATTGTTACAGTGAAGGGCCAGCTAATCAAGGCACAAAAGACCTCATTATGGCTTATCTGTCTGCACGCTGGCAGACACCAGCATGGATGACTCATCTCGGTTCCACCAGTTTTTACTCACCAGAGCTGTGACACCTGTTGGGCCAAATTTCTAGTACATAGAGGTCGCCTGGCAGACGCCATCATTTTGATGTACATAGCAGCAATGACTGATATCAGTAAATGGACTTAACTAGGACAAAAAGACCGCGTCCTATGGTTGCAGTCTGTAAGATGGTGCGCTGGCTTGTGCTTTTGTGCTGTTGCTTCTTTAGGCATGGCTATGCTGACTACATTCCTCTGCTAGCCACCCCTACACTGGCATTGATTAAGTGCACATAGCCCATCTAGATGAGATGCACTTTTAGCTGGGTAATTGCTTTGCAACCTCCTCCCAGAGGCTGAGAGGCCCTATTCATCTTTATGGAACTGTGTTTTCATTGTATCATTTTGTAATATCTATTGGTTTGTGCTTGATTTGATTTTTCCTTTGTGGATGAAGAGCTAAGTGAATAGAAAAGATGTTTGTGTTTTTCACT
The DNA here is from genome assembly GCF_041902795.1 of Electrophorus electricus. Lineage (NCBI taxonomy): Eukaryota > Metazoa > Chordata > Actinopteri > Gymnotiformes > Gymnotidae > Electrophorus > Electrophorus electricus. Next base: position 3,670,317 of record NC_137500.1, on the reverse strand, counting down.
AATGTACCAGTGCTGATGATTATGCAATTTTTATGCAGTGATTTGATTACAGTACAAGATTGAAAATAATAGTAGCTGTCTGTTAATTCACAATGTTTAATTGTATACACAGCTATTAAGTTCCTTGCTGCAATTTACTTAAAACACTGTCTGTCTGTCTCTCTCTCTCTCACACACACACACATACACACACACACACACACACACACACACACACACAGACAAACACATACTCTTTCTCTCTCTCTCTTTCTTGCTCTCTCAGAGACACACACACACACACACACACACACACACACACACACTTATACAAAAGAGGAAAAAGTGTCACTATGGAAACAAGAGGAGGAATTCTAAATGCAACCTCCTGAGAACCTCTAGTAGAGACAACAAAAAAGGAATCCATAGCTGTGAGTGTCACACTATGGCAGAGCCATTTATAACGTCACGCCCACTACTGTCGCTGCTCCTGTCAACATAAACACGCTGATAAAATCGGCTTATCTGACTGCCATCTCTGTCACTGCTTTCTGTTTTGCTCTCAGCAAATGTGGAGCATGTGAAACAGACATATGTGTAATCTATATGTGTGTGAGCAATACAGTGTTAGTTCATGAGCTTATGTACTGCATACATGCATACATTTATTTGTGGACCAGTTGGGTTCTTGTCCAGTGTATGTGTGTGTATATGTGTGTGTGTGTGTGTGTGTGTGTGTGTGTGTGTGTCGGTGGGTGGGTGTCTCATTGCTGTACATGTTACACCATTTTAGCAGGGGTAATCTATTTTAATAACAGCTGCCACAGTGTTACCTTACAGTGATAAATGAAAATCTAAATGATGGAGGACAGGAAATTCCTCTGGGAGGGAGAGGGGATAGAGATATGTGAGTATTGTGTGTGTGCGTGTGCGTGCACGTGTGTGTGTGTGTGTGCATGTGCGTGTCTGTGACTGTGTGTATGTGTCTGTATATCTGTTTATGTGTGCATTTGTGAACATGAGAGTGTATGGTCTCTGCTTCATGACTTAAAAAATCCTCCTTTTGTTATCTGTAAGAGACCCTCCCAGTACTTGATGGGCTCTGTCGTGTCTTTAACAGTCTCTTTCAGAACCATGGACAGCAGAGCTCTTCACTGGGCACTTACCATTCACTCTCTCTTAAGGCTTTGGCTCATATTATCGATCAACGGAGTCAATTTCAGAACCACTTCACCTGTACTAAGGTATTCCATAACATAATTAGGGCTTGTAAAAAGACTTTGTATGCGAAGTACGTTGTGCAAAATAAACGCTTTTGCAGAACATACACACAGTTCTCATTTTGTTCCCTGTGTATTCCATTCAGAACAGAAGGGCTTTCTACTCCATGGGGGGGGGGTAGTGGAAAAGGCAGTGAGGCACACAGGCAGGGAGGGAGGGTGGGAGAGAGAGAAAGAGAGAGAGAGAGAGAGATGGGAGGGAAAAACCTGCTCCGCTGTAAGGATGATGTCAGTCTCTGCAGCTGAGCCCCTATCTCGCTGAGCTGAGCTGAGGACTCACAAACTCATCCCCACGACTCAAAGAGAGAGTGAAAGAAAGAGTGTGTGCATGTGTCTGAGAGAGACAGAGAGAGAGAGAGAGTGTGTGTGTGTGTGTGTGTGTGTGTGTGTGTGTATGAAAATGAGGGACCAGACAAGGAGAGAAAGAGATTTGAGGAGGAAGGAGGCAGGACCCAGGTGCAGTAGACTTACACAGGTGAGCGTTCCATGCAGCTCTCATCCATACAAGCTTGTGGAATTCATTTCAAGCCCTGGTTGCATTTGTGTGAGTGATGTGAGTGATTTCATCTTTACAGGTTCAGAACTGACTTGAAATGCTGATGTGATTGCCATCACTATCTTCTGCAGGTAATATTTATAAATGCATTAATTTTGTACCTGCCTGCAATGTACTTGCAACTCGGTGCCCTTAGTGATGATAAACTGAAACCTATAGCTATCCTGCAGCTATTTTCTAGAGTCTGTAAAGAGAGCTTAACATGTAAAATACTGGCACACTGCACAGATATCATTGATTCTATATGCATTGGATCTGGGTGACACTGTTGAATATCTCAAGGCCTTGATTGTAAACCTGGGATTGCATTAGAAGGGGGTTTAGATGGGGTTAATGTGGCTTAGGGTCTTACCTTAAGCTACAATAAAGTGTATTAGAACATATCCTCTAGGTTACTTCAGCTGAAGACTTTTTGTTTGGAATTCAATGGCAAAACCATGAAAACGTCTAATTCAGATCTGGAAAGATAAATATAAAACTGTTTATTTTGGGTTTAAATGTATACTTAATATACTTGCTTAGATCATTTCTGTTTATAGAAGAAAAACTGGCAGCCGCTCATATTCCTAACATTGTTTAAATAACGAGGATGGAAACTCTGGTTAAAGCTACTTAATTAGTGAAGTATTTTGTTGATAAGTATGTGTAGTAACACCTGAGTCTTTCTTCATGGTGCCAGAGTGATGCTTTGTCTTGCTGATCTAGATAGATGATTTTGTTGCTTGTCAGTCAAAAATGTCTGTTTGTTTTTCCTGCTAACATTGCACATATATGCCTTAATACTTACTCAATTATTCATTGCTGTCAGTCTGTAACTGATGTAAGGCAGCATTAACCACCCCTGCGCAGTGAGATGTCTAGACTGAATCAGATCACTGTCATAATCAAAGCTGGGGTTTACCCATCAAATATGTCATGAGGATGTCATCGCCATAGGCCATTTCTTGCCAAGCAAAGCCACGCACAAACACACACACGCACGTACGCACACGCACACACACACACACACACACACACACACACACACACACACACACACACACACACACACACACACAGGCATACACACACGCACGCAAGCATGCACACACACACATACACACACACACGCACACACACGCACACACACACACACGCACACACACACACGCACACACACACACACAAACACACACACGCACGCAAGCATGCACACACACACACACACACACACACACACACACACACACACTCCTGCTGTGAATGCAAGACACATTGCTGCTATTCACATTAGGAGGAAAGGCCTTCAGGGCATGACAGTCAGGAAGAAGATGCATTGTGCAAAAGGCCTAATGGCTGCACTGTTTCGGGTTAGATCTATAAAAAATGTATGCATTATATATTGCCTGAAGACCTGGTTACTACAGTACTGACAACCCAGGAACAGCTTTCACAAAAACAGTGAATTGTAATTATAAATCTGGGTTAAACTTCAAACTTTTGGATCACAAATTTTGCGCATATGCCTCCATTAGTGTGCTTTTCAAATTGATAATTGAAAAAAGGACCACATACCTCAAAGACATGTGGAGAGAAATACTTGAACTATTCTCCCTTTGAGACAAGTTCTGGCCAGTTCGTTACTATCACTATTGATTACAGTTAGCTCTCTTTATATGAGCTAGGAAGCAACATAGATTTCCTTCTAAAAACAATTTAAGCTGTAGTCACAACCTATGTGGATTTAAATTTAGACACCTTAGATGATGGTGTTGGGGGCAGCACCTCATTACAGAGATGCTGTTCAGTGGTTGGGTTTCAATCACCTGAACCTCAGAGGGCAGACAGCCTGGCAGCGAATTGCTTTGTTTATATTTCTGCTTTGGAGAAGGCTCGATCATTTGCTTCTACCAGCAACATCAAATGAAAGCTTTCAAAGAACTCGACAATGCAGGTCCTCTATTTCTGCACATTTGACACTGATGAAGAAGACAAAAAAGCCACAGCTGAACTATGCCACTGTTTTTAATGATCACAGTGACTGACTTTCGATTCCCTGGTAGTAAAATGAATCAAGAGGGCGTTGTCTTACGAGCAAGCTGTATGACTGTGTTTCTGACAGGCTTTCAAAAAGAAGCAAACAGGGGAAAAGTGCAGTGTTTTAGTTTGGTGTATAATTCAAAGCTCTATACAGTCTCTCCAAGCTTTAATTAAACAGCAGAGATCGATTTGAATACACACTAGGTGTTCGGGCGACCGCGAGCTCTTGTGTACTCTTTACACCACTTAGCTTTTGTGTCTCTTTTAAAGGCTCCTTGTGAGGCAAACTCCACTAGGGAGCATAGCGGATCAGATAGGTACCGTGCGAAGCAGTGAAGAACCAACCTTTGATCGCAGATTCATATTTCAATCAGGCAATAGAAATAAAAGTCACTTTGATATTTTAGTGGTTTTTTTTTTTTTGGCCCAGACAGCCTTTCCAGAGCTGTTAGGAAGATCATGATCTCTCACAAGGGTCCACATGACTTTTTGTGGAGGATTACATAAATATGTGAAGTGCCATTGGTGCTATTTCTCTGCTAGCTTGGGTACAGACAGAACATCTGAACTCATGCTGATTTACTCAGTGCCATTTACACAATCTTCCTGCTTAAGTATTATCACCTTTCATGTGGCATGTTTTCCATTTTTCAGATAAGGGACCTCATTCCATCACCTCATCTGTAGCTGCTGCACCTGCGGATATGTGAGATGGTGGCCTGATATCCCTTCCCAAATGAATCCTAAAGAGGTGGCAAGATGATCCCCCTGCACCCCTGCTAAATAAAGCACCACATTACGCTCGGCCGTGTTGTGTTAGATGGAGCTGACAGCTTTTCCTGAACCAAATAGAACAACATCCATCACTTTCTCTTACTCCCCAACACTTCTCTCTCTCTCTCTCTCTCTCTCTCTCTCTCTCTCTCTCTCTCTCTCTCTCTGCCTTCCTCTCACTTTCTTTTTCATTTCTCTGCTCAGGACACTGGGACCTTTGTAATGGAACGTTTGGTTATTTTCGGTTTGCACGGAGCCAAACGCAGTGTTGTGCATTGATGGGGATGGTGTAGAGGCTGGTGACCGGGGCACGGGGGACATTCTGCTCCCTTCAGACCCCAGTCGTCTCTTTCTATCTCCTCGCAATCTGCGGACCTCCTTGAGTGGCAGTGTGGCAGGCGAGTGGCTGGGGAAAGTGATGCTATTTCAGGGCCAGCCACACTGATAATGTCACTCCACCTCAAAGAGCAAAGCAGGCCTGCTTCCCCAGAGATTTCCCTCTCAGATGATATGATCAGATCAGGCCTGACAATGAGCTATGCAATTACTTCTGCTACTACCATGTGACACACAAAGTGTGGCAGTGTGATAAGATAGTTTTTTTTATTTGATTGATTGGTAATCATTAATGCAAATTTGAAACTAAAATAACATGTCAATCTGTCATGAATCTTGGAGATTATTGCAGTTAATTGAGATTTAACGGACTTGATCTAATTGTAGGTGAGGTTTTCACAAAAGATTAAGGCTTGTCCTAGGCTACAATTTATTTTTCCAAGGCTAATCCAAAAGTAGGCTCAGGCTGTGTCCAGAATCTTGACCTTCAAATGTCATCAAGGTTTGACATTACTTGGCCTTCAAATGTGATGAAGCTTTGACATTTTCTCACCTGCATTAGGTGAGATCTTGTCCATTAAAATATCAGCAGTGTCATATTCCGGCATATTTGATGGCAGTTCAAAATGACAATGACTGGCCATTCTAGGTTGAAAAAAAAGTTGTCTTATTATTTTTGGAAAAAATGCACTTGAACGTAAATAAAATTTCTCCTTCTCGTGGATGCGATTGAAAAGCTGTCGTGTACGTGGCTAAAAACAGTAGTGACAACTTTGACATGTATTGCATCTGAGATGGTCTCTTCTTCCTTTTCTCAGACTGCCAGCTCTCATTCTACTGTATCTCTTTCTCTCTCTCTCTCTCTCTCTCTCTCTCTCTCTGCCTCTCTCTGCCTCCTCCTCTTCGGCAGGTACATAGAAAGAGCATCTGTTTGAAATCCAGGGAATTCTCTCTCACTGCTGTGTCTTATGGCTTTTTATTCCTATGTGATGGTGAATAAGTCTCATGTAGGGATACAAGCCACTAAACACGCAGTGAACGGTCAGCTGCAAATGTCAGTCCCTTAGAGGATGTCATTAAAGGCGACGCAGCCTTGTGTTGGGTCGGACTGAGCAAATTTGCTAAGTTTGAATACTTACTAATAAAATTGCAAAGTTTATTTATTGGTTTGTTTATTTAGAATGTTTGTGCCATTACAACTAAGTCTGTTTTAGGAAGCTGTTTTCATGTTATTTACTTACATATAATTACCAGATAATTATTGCTATTTTTTGTAGAGTAATACAAAAATGTGTATTCTGCAACTTGCAACACACAATGAAGTAGGAGTGAGTAATGAAACTGTCTAATGGATAGACAGAATTATCTGCTTTTTGATAGCATTACAAATTTGACTTCTTGGCAGACAGTTACTTGTTAAAATCTAAACATCTGCTTCCGTACTGTGGAAGTGCTTCTGAAGACAAGATGTCACGTACAGCTCTTATGATGTGTCCTGTTTCACAGAAAACTTTGTATTTATATTCATCGTCTTTTGAAAACAATAAATAAACTAAAAATAAAAACAAAAAAGAACATAAAATAAGTGTTCATGATATAATTTTAAATAAAAAGGCAAATAGATTCTAATAATTAACTGGTTGCAGTGGTCTATATATGTGAAGGGGATTTTATGGTCAGCTGTTAATATAACTCACCATAATTATGATAAGCAATTATTCAAATGCTCTGCAGATCAACATAACCCAGAGCACCACAGAAGACAAAGAAACAAGGGAAGACGATGCAACTTTTTTAATAACCAACTTTATATGAGGCACTTTGTGAACCGCTTGTGAGCCTTCAGTAGGCTTAGTAATTCCTTTTTCTCATTCTCTTCATCCCTTGCACATTATTCAAATAGAACTTTGACATTATGCATTGCACCAGAGATAATCTACCTACAAGATAATACATTATAAGATACATATAAACAAGATAAAGCACCTTTTTTGTTTTAGTAAATAATAGTAATAATAAAACAATTGGAGGACATCTAGATAACCATGTGGATTTGGTGTGTGGTAACATCAGTGCATGGGAGGAATTTCTAATAAGGGGTTCGTGTGCAAGAATTGTCCTTGTTAGCACCTGAGTTCATATAACAGATGAAATCAAACTGAATTTAGTCTTGGAAAAAAGGCTTTCCTAATGCCCTCTTCTGAGGAGACCAAATGGACACTTGGACAAATGAACCCTTTTTGTGATGGATTTTACACAGTAATTTTCCTCACTTTTCCAGAAACTATTGAGTACCAGCAAAAATGATATGATGAACTTATCAGCTACATGTTCCCTTCAGTTAGAGGACATTTGTGTTCACATTACAATAACAATAATATAGCACCAATTAATGTTTATACAAAAGCCAATACATTGAATGTCACTGCAGTACAGTAAAGTAATAGAATATGAAAAGAGTAATTCTCAGATGCATACAAAATAGGCACATTGACAGTCCAGAATTAGAATGTCATTTGGTCCTTTTGCTCAAAATGAAACACCCCCCCCCGTAATACAAACAAACAAAAAAAAATCTATGAACACATGGCGAATGTAAAAGTGTCATGCATAATTAGAAACAAAATCTCAGTTACTTTCAAGTAATCTTTTTTTCAAATCTTTTCTTTTTTAAATGAAATACAGTCTCTGTAACATGATCTTCAAAATAGAGAAAATAAAGTTATTTGTAAAAGATTGCTGGCCACCAGCAATTAAATTTTATATTTATAAACTTGTCTTTATCATTGGTCCTCACATTGATGTGAACACATATACAAGAAGATACAAAGTATTAAAGTGACTAATTAAGGGACACTATTTCACAGAGGAGGGTCGTACAAGCTCAGTTTTGTGTACAAAATTGTCTTGATCACTAGTGGATAATTTTACCCCACCCCCCCCCCCCTTAGTAGCATCCATCTATTACTCAGTTAATGGATTCAGAAGTGTCCTTCCTTAAAGGAATTTTAAAACCAGTGAGTCTTTGGCCAAATAGCTGGCTAAGTAGGTTGTTTTGTGACTCTGCAGTACGATAAGAGTGAGTCTCCAAAGTCTTGACACCTGGCTTGTGCCGGGATTTGTTAAATGATTTGTTCATGGAGGCTACAGACATCTTGGATGTTGGAGAATGAATGGATCTCCCAGTGACAACCTTTTTCCCCCTGAAATCCCCATTCAATCGATGGACCAGTTCTCCTTTCTTTGGGGAAAGATTATCAAGCGAGCCTCTCTTTGGTTGTAGGTCCAACGTTCCTGTTTTGTGCTTAGAGACTATTTTGTTACAGGCTGTGCCGTCCTTTACTGATGTGAGCACAGGATAGTCACTGCCATCAGCTTTTCGTTGACAAGTCAGACTCTCACATTTGTTGGGTCGAAACTTCTTTTTGACCTTTCGATCAATGCCAAGGTTCTCCCGTGTGGCAGGGGATACTGTCCTTGGAGAACTTTGCTTCGTCTTGACGTCTTTCCTTTTTTTCAGTTTAATCGAGTCCTTGTCTTCACCTGTAATGGAGCTAAGAAGAATCTTGGCATGACTTATAGCTACAGCATCAGAGGTTCCAAGGCTTCCAGGCCTTGGGCTATTGTCAAGGCATTGTTTAAAGTTTTCACTTGTCTTAAAAGATGTTTTGTCTTTAACCAGGATGTAAGTTGAGAGTTCATCATGATTTGTGTCTTGCTCAGTTCCACTCATTCGAATCAGTGAAGATTCATTTAATTGGTTCTGTCTTAGCTGATCTATCTCACTGGATAATGATGGCTGTTTTATAAAATCAACATGATAGTCCTCATTAGACAAGGAATTTATTGTCTGTTGGCTTTTCATGCTTTTACTTCTTTGATCAGAAATTTGCAAGTTGCACACATCAGATTTTTCTGCATCCATTTGCTCATTTGCACTTGCAAAATCTGTGCATTCTTTCATTGTGTTCTCAGGAACACTACTCTCATTGGAAACTGTCACTGGTGATGTGGTCCGACTTCCTAAACATTCATCCTTGATTTTAACATCACAGATCTCAGCCAGAGGGGTCCTGTTATCAGTACCGACCTCCCTGGTGTCTCCGTCTTGGACTTCGTGTGCATAAGATCCTTCACAGTCTTCTTCCTTAGGCACTGTGTTTATGGGAAGGCTGTGTTCAGCAGAATCCATTTGGGGCTGATACTCACCCAACTCTTGAACCCCAGAAAGGTCTTCTGCCTCGTCCTCAATTTTCACACTTGTGTTATTTGTGTCAGTGAACTGTTCATCAGCACTGCTGCATGGAGGATCTTCTAAGATTGGTTTTAGGCCCCGTGTCTCTGTACTCTGGCTTAAATGTATAGAGGTTATGCTTGCAATGCCACTGTCCAAGCTATTTTCTTGGGAACTTTCACTAAGTACCTTCCTCCTCTTATTTGGTGGCATGTCCAATTCATCATTTTTGGATTTGAAGGGCTTGCATGGTCTCACAACTCCCCTAAACTTAAAGATCTTATTCGCTCCGGCCAGATGTTTCTCCATATGACGGTCAAATTGTTCTTTTTTGGAGAAAGTGTAGTTGCAGGTACTGCAGATGAAAGACTTTTTAATTACATGCATAACATCTGCACAGAGCTCACAGGTGTACAGTGTGGTGTGCTTTGAATCGAGTTCCTCCACCTCCTCATGCTCATTTTTCAGGTGATCTTTCAGCTCCTTTACTTCTTGATATGCGACTGGGCATTTGTGACACATGAAAATTTTTTGCAAGCTGTGAACAACCAGGTGTCGTTGAAGCTTAAAAGGCTTGGGAAACTGCTTGCCACAGTGGTGGCAATCTCTTGAGGGGTCCTTGCAGTTGGCATGCATTTCAATGTTTTTTGGTGTAGTCTCTGTTTTATGCAGTACTTCAAGTGGTGTAAAAGTGCCATGTTTGGTCCCTCCAACTGCACAGACTTTAGTCTTTACAGCTACAGGCTCACACATATCCAAGGACTTAAGCTCTGTACCAGGGACATCCACAGAGGCCTTTCTCTCTTCCTTAGATGATTTGACATTCTCCCCTTTTATGGACTTGTTAGACCTATGCTGCATGATTGAAGAAATGAAATTCTTCACAGCATTCTCTTGCATAAAGCAGCCTGGCATGTCTAGCAAGGAACTCTGAGACTGACCTTTTCGAGCAAACTGTGTAGCATGCTCGCGTAGGTGCTCATTGTACATCCAGACATCTGAGATCTCCTTCAAGCACATGCCACAAGTCCAGATGCCTGCTTTATTCTTGGCATGTTTCTCCTTCAGATGGTCGCGAAGCTGCTCACGGGAGCTAAATTTGCGCTGGACACACATATAACAAGTAGGAGGAGGGGAAGGATTGTGCGAAAGCTTGTGGAAGTCCAGCTCACCCAAGGTGAGAAACCATGTGAAGCACACTTTGCATTTGTATTGCTTATCTTTGGGCTTCAGTCCAGTCTCAATGCGTTTTCTTCCTCTGCGTTCCGTAGGTTTCTTGGGAGATTTTTCAGGCTCTTTGATTTCAGTGCTATTGCTGGCAATTACATCAACCAAAGAAATATCCCTTCCAGGCTCAAAGAACTGTATTTCAGGGAGCTGAAATGTAGTGTTGAGATTCTGAATGTCAATGCCTGGGTAACGAGTGACATTATCTTGGACACAGACTATCTGCAAAGGGCAAGGCCTGCCAGTCACCTCAGTTTTGCAGTCTCCCTGGGAATCTGAAGTCCCTGCCCTTTCTACACTTGCATCTTCAGATCCATCTAAATGTGCTGATTGTTTCGTGAGTTTTTCTGTTTGGCATAAAAAATCATTGACGCTTACCTCTGAAGTGTCTTCATAGGCTGTCTGATGGTCTGTTAGGTCATCATTTGAAACGCTTCCCTCAGCAGAACCTTTGAGTGTGCTCTTATGGCACATCTCAAGCATCTTTGCGTCATCAAGTGATATAGTTTCATATTGACAATGGTCATTTGGATCGCTAACAAATATATGCTCTGTCTTTTCCTTATACTCCTCATTCTTATCAAGAAACATGTCGGAGCATGAGTAATCTGAGACCAAACTGGACATTTGCTTCTGCTTTTTGTTACTTTTACCATAGACCCGTGCACACTTTTTCCTTTTCATTTCATCATTCCTTGGAAATAATCGAGAGAATGTGCTTTCATCATCAAAAAGAGCTTTAAGATCAGGCCCCATCCCACTGGGACTTAATGGCTGAACTTTAGAACTCTCACAGTGCGTATTATTCTCATCTGTAGGAAAACTGCTCATCTCACATTTGACAGCATCTGTAGGATCCTCACTTGGATCACAGATTTTTTTCATGTCAAGATATTCCGTTGTAATTGCAAATTCCTTACAAACATAATTTGTCTGCCCGTTTTCTAAGGTTTGTAGATTTGCACAACTCTCCATCTTTATTATTGCATCTTCTTCAGCTCCATGGCTGTACAGATCAGGGTGCTTTGGGAAAGTGGTCTCTATGTTTTGTTCATCAGAACATGGACTTTCCATCCCTTGATGTTCCTCTGTGATTTTCACCTCCTGACAGTTGGAGCTGTTGGTCATTCTCTGTTTTTTGGGTGACCTTGGGCATTCTGGTTGCTCTTTTGTAGGAAAATCTGGGGAAATAGCCTGTAGGATGTCAGTTTTAAGTATATTAAGCAGTTCTTCTGGGAAAGGGTCTGGCTTTACAAGTTCATGAACTAATCCTTCATTGCTTATATCCATGCTCTTGGTTCTTTTAACTTTGCTGTTTTTCTTTGCTTTCACATTTACTGAGGCAATTTCCTCTTTCTCATTGTTCTTCAAGCCTTTTGATCCTTGTGGTTCATTTGATGTGCTATCAAACACTGAAGTCAGATCTGCTTGCTCGCCATGTCTTACAGTTATGCCATCTTTGTCTGGGTGGAGCAAAACCACTGGATCAAGGATCCCAATATGATCTTGAAAAACAGGCACAAATTCTCGGTTGCTCAAGGATAGATTTTTAATTGTGGCCGCCTCAGCTTTTATAGTGTGCTTCACTGCTTTGTGTCTCTTAAGTCCAGGCACAGTACGGAAGTACATTAAACACATTTCACACTGAAATTTTCCTTGAACTGAATTCTGTGTACCAGCTTTTTTAGGTGAGGATTTTACTTCTGGCTGGTTTGTGCTTTGTCCCATTGCTGCGGTAGGTACAGGTGTGAGCCTAATGTCTACATCTGGTAGCAGTTCTTTAGGACTGAGTGTGTCCAAAACACTGGGCATCCTGGGGCTCTGAGACAAGCTGTCAATCTTAAAAGGTGTTAGGTGATTCTCCACATTTTCAACATCTGCCTTGTTCAGCAAGTTCATGTGCAAGTCCACATAATCAGTAGTTTCAAGGGGGACATGACAAGTGCTCAAATCACTTTGGTGAACCTTTGAGAGCTGTTCTGTAATAGTAGGAGCAACACTGTCCCCATGATGATGATGGGTGGGTGAAATACAGGAGTACTTGTCCTTTTCGCTAGTGGTATTCTGAAAAGGTGATATGTCAAGTTTAACTAAGTGATCATGAGTAGTTAATTCAAGCTCATTTTGAATATGTATTGGGCTAAGTCGACAATTTGTTGACAACTGCGTATCAATAGTCAGGGCACAGGCATTGAGGTCAAGGCTGTCTTTAGGGCTTAACTTTATGTTGGACTGGACATCCATCCCCTTATTTAAGGTTTCAGAGTTTAAACTGCAGTCACTGAAATGTGTTTCAATGTAATTTAGTGGGCTTAGTTTGAACTCATATAATGTGTTGCTGTTTTGGGCAACATCCAATGTTTCTGACTTCTCATTTACCTCATTGAAGGTTTGTTTGGAGATGTTGTCAACATCCAAAACTGTATCTGGGCTAGATCTTTTGTTTTGTGTTGTTTCTCCAAAGTCCATATGGGGATCAGAAGAATTATTAATCTCTGTTGTTGTGACTGGTGACTCACAATTATCTGACTTGCCAATGTCTAAATCTTCAGAGCATTTACCTTTAAGGTTTGGCCTGTCTTCAATCAAAGCAGGGGCAATTATGTTGACATCAGTCCAGCAACCTGTTAATGATGTTAAACTGTTATTTGCATACACAGTAGGACTGAGTGAAGAAATGAGGGGAGGATCCACTGGTGATGGACTCACTGGTGGTGCAGAATTTAGTTTGGAGTCCTCATCCACTTTGCATTGTCCTGTTCCTTCACATGATTGGTCTGCAGCAGAAAGAATGTCAAAGGAAGGGCATTTCTCCATGACTACTTCGTGGCAGTGATCGTCTTCATCTGTTTCTGGTTGCACATGACTAGTTCCGCTTTCTGTGACATTCTCTTGGATCTCATGTGCATGGGCATTCCCACGCTGATGAGACTGAATAATCCTGTTGAGAACAGCATCATTTGCTGGGTCTTTGTTCTCTTTTGCTCTCTCAATTGTGCAATGTTCATTTTCATGGTCTTGACTGCTATTCTTTGATGATGCAGCTTCATAAAATACATTATCATCTTTGTTAGTGTTAGAGTCCATGTAAATCTCTTCTGTTTGACTGCTGTCCTGTTTAAGGCACATAGTGCTATTCTCTTTCATCCCATCCTGGAATGTTGTAGGAACATGTGGATTGTTGAGAAGGCTACTTGAATTATGATATTCTATAATGCCACACTCACCAGTCCCTGTCTGGCCAACAGATGGTTCACAATTCTGGTGTTCAAAGATGATAACTGGTGACACTGATGTGTGGATTACTTCTGGTGAGTCCTGACACTCGCTGATTGACATACTTTCACAGGTGCTCTCGAGAGGTTGTAACTTATTCATGCATGTATCTTTGTCATTTGGTATGACCTCATTGCCTTCAATGCTGTTTTTTTCATCTGTGACTGATATGCTATCTACCTTCAACTCACATTTGTCATGTATTATAAACTTGTGTGGCTGCTCCAAAAATGTTTTGTTGAGATTTGTTGAGCACTTAGTCATGTCTACTGCTGAATAAGTTGAGTCCACTCTTTCACTCTCATTTTTAGATTTAATCTTTTGTTCATGTGATTTTTCTTCCTCTTCAGCAGTGCTGCAATCTTTTTGTTGAAGAAGTGATCGAGGTGATTCTAGCCCTGAAGACAAAGAATCTGAGATCACTTCTAGGCTTTTCATGAGATTTTCTGTATATATTTCATGTTCAATCATCTCTTCTGATTTGTCTGTAGTTGTGCCCAGAGAATGACTGATCTTGGTTTTTTCCTGGTTTTGCTCAATGTTTAGTGCTGGTTTGTTCTCGGTGGGTAGAATTGTTAAGTCTGTACCATCCTTAACATCTAAGTTATCCTGGTTTAAATGAGCTTGAGTGTCTGCCACAGCGGCGTGTGTTGGTGTGTGGAGGCATTGCTGTCCACCCATCAAGCCAAACTGGACTGGACTGGACCATGGTAGGTCAGGTTCAGGGAAAAGCTGTGATCCTGTAGGTGTGGCAAGTACTAAGCTTTCTGATGGGCAAACCACTTCCAGGCTCTGTTCACATTCACTTTCATGACCTAGTCTCAGAGGTGAAAATTTACTCATGGCCAGAGATTTTGGTGACTCATTGTCAAGTGAAGAAGGACTACTTAGTTTAGGTGTCTGGAGTTGGCTCTCAAGCTCTGTCACAATTCTCTTTATCTCAAGCTCATCTTCAGAGACACAACTATTGAGATTTGGATGGTAGTCCATTATTTTATCTGTCAGAGTGAAAGGAACATGGTTAAAGCTAATCTTTTTATCATTTGTTATATCTGAATCATCTTTGTACTGTGCAATTTCATCTGGTAGCTCAGGAGTCACATCGACTATCATGCTCCAGTCTCTTTGCTCTAGTAATGGTGAAAAGGCAGACTCAAACAGCTCCTTCTTATCTGTCGTGGTCTCTATAGGGCCAAAGCTCTCTTTAGTTAGTTGAATATCTGGGTACAAGTTGTTGTCAAATCCACCTACATTGAGGTCACCAAACATTGATGATGTATCAAATGAAAGTGGTGATTTAATGAGACTCTGGTCATGTTCTAAAGTGTAAGGCATAAGGCAGTTTCTGTCTTTTTGTAGGGAAGTATCATGAAGTTTAGCAGGAGATAAACACACATCATCTATGAGTGAACTGCAAAGTGATGTTGGTTCAGAGAATAAGTCACTTGGAGTACTCTTTATGTCTTTGATTGTGGAAATATTGCTGCTGAAGTTCTCAGGGGAAGTCATTGGTGATTCTGAATCTGGTTGAGACATCTGACCCTCTCTCTTCTTGTGCAATGATCTTCCCTTTGGTAAAGCATTATCTTTTTTTATCTTGGCGATTTGATTGGCCTCTTTGGTCTTTTCTGGATTCAATGTGATACTGGGTTTTTGGAGTTGCATGCTAGCTTTTATGTAATCTTTGTAGTCTTTGTTGAGTAGTGTGGGCTCCTCTGCACTTGCCATTTCACAGCCGTAGTGGTTCATTTTTTCCTCCACCTCTACTCTGGTGGTTTTGAATCTTGCAAGGCAGACAGTACTATTGGTCAAAGTATGCTGTGAAGCAGTCTCTTCTGTTGTGCTGATGATGTTTGAACACTTTGAAGTAGTGTAACTGTCTTTGAGTTCTGAGAGTAGAATCTTGTCGGTGCTATAATGTTTTGTGTTTTTTGTGAAAGTCAAAGCTAATGATGTGCTTGACTCTTTTAGGATCCTTTGAGGAGACCTCTCATGCTCTAAGGAATCCTGGTCTTTTTTTCTGACTTCTCTTTTCTCACAGTCTGAATCAATGCTTTTAGGGCTGCTGATGCTCTCACTGGAGATGCTCACAGATGTACTGAGTTCACTGCTGGTGGAAGATCTGCTGCTTCGTCTTCTCACTCTCTGATGACCAGATGTTTCTTTTACTAAGGGCGGAGAGACAGCCTCAGCTTTCTTAGTTTCGAAGCTCTCGCTCTTGTCTTGCTTCCACGGACTGTCTCTGTTCTTATCTGCTCTGATCCTCTCTTTGCACCCTTTTGTGTATGTGTACTTGCACCGGATGCTCTGGCTAAGTCTTCCTTGGCTGGCAATCTTCACAGGCTCACAGTCCTCTTCTGAGTCAGAGACATAATCATACTCCCGGAAAGTAGGGTTCTGTACTGTGGGTGTCACTCTTTCCATTACCAGTGAGAACTGCATGTTTTTAGTACCTTTCACATGGAGCTTATGCAGCTTGTTTTTTTGTTGAACTATTTTATGTATTAGCTCCTTACTCCAACTCCCTCCACTGGTCCTTTTTCTTTTCCCATCCTTCACCACTGGTCTCTGAGATGTAGGACTTTTGGTTATAGAAGTTTGATGAATGGCTGTTTTAACTTCTGGGGTGTTCCTTTGCAAGCTTTTGGCTCCACATCTTTCTGAAAACTTTCTGGATAAGAGATACCTGGGAGCATGAGCACTTTCTTCTGCTGCCTTGTCAGACTTTTGTGTTTCTTTAATCCACTGTGTGCTAGATTCCTCTGAGGTGGATTCCCTCTTCACAAGAAATGTTTGTTCTTTGGCACTTTCTTCATTTGGCTCTGAATCCAGATGGTTTTCTTTGTGGGTATCTTCGATGTGTTTGCTCTCAGAACTGAGGCAGTCTAAGTCTGAGTCAAAGGAATACTTTTCCTGTAGTAAAGATTTCTCACTGGATGTGAATTCATGTTTACTTCTGCTTTCAAACATAATGGTATCTTTGGTTTTTAAAGTGTGCCTGTTAGATGAGCATTTTGTAGTGGTAATCTCATCATCAACAAATGCATCAATAAAGCTACTATCAATCTCAGAGTTATCTGACTGATAACAAATACCATTCAAGGCTTCCGTGATGAGGCTGTCTAACTTCGCATCTTCCATCTCCAAATCAGGGAGGGCTGCAGATGGTAGCATGAGTTTTGTAGGATCATCTTTTGCACAGACTTTTGTTTCACAATCTGGAATTATGTCCCCATTCTTGCTAAGTCCTAGCAAGGACAGATGCAAATCAGATGAACTCCTTGACATTGCAAATCCACAACCAGATGAAATGGCTTTTGCATGATCCGTATGAAATTTCCTTGTATCCTCAACCTTACGAACATCTTTGAAGTCATTTTGTGCAAACGTATGCTGTCCACAGTATTGCTTATGGTCAAGGAAAGAAGCCACATTGTTAAAATTCTGATCACACTGTTTGCATGTGAGAAGAACATCTAATTGGTCCAGGTTGGCTGTGGCTAGCAGCTGGTGGGCTGAATATGGGGGAGGTGGATGATGTTCCATCCCATAGCTTTCCATACAAGCTTTCCCACTGTCCATGCCATGTTTTGGATGTCGGATATTCGATGAACAACTTGCAACGCTTTCTTTGGCTCTGTCTTGGCTGTAGTGCAGGGTTCGGGAGACCTCTGAATGATAGTGCTGATTAGAGTTGAGGCTGTCTGATGATGCCTTTCCTTGGTGCTGGTGATAAAATTGTGGTGGAGGCACCTGTGAGTTTTGGCTGTCATCAGAGCTACTGTTTCCAGGGCTAGTAGAGTCTGGTGAAAGGGAAGAGCATGTGCTACCGGAGGTTGGATTTTGTATGGGTGAATGTGAGGGTGAGTCATATGGGGAAACCATCATTAGTCCCATGGTTGGGACGTGTAATGGAGGGTAGTGTGGGGTTCTAGGTGATGCATGCACTGTCTGGTTTAAACTAAAGAATAATGACTTATTTTGAGCATCACTAGCCTGTCTTTGATTTGATTCTACTTTACCTGTAAACTGACATGGTAATATTGAACTACAACCCTGTTTAACACTATCTTGCCTTAGATTTGAGAAAGCCTCACTGGGTCTTTTGCTGGCAAAACTGTTAGAACATTTTTGGGTGTTGCTTTTTTGTGACTTGCCATCTTCTTGCCAGTCAGAAGGAGTTCTCAAAAAGCTCAGTGGCTGATTACTAAGTTGTCTGGATAGCTCAATCTTGTTTTGGCTTGGCATGGCTGAAGTGAGGCGTAGTTGTTGCCAGGGCATGCGACTATTAATTCCTGTGTTTTGCCTTTGCTCAAGAGGAGGTTGGCACTGAAATGGATATGGTGTGGAGCTCTGATCCATGGGTGATGGGAAAGCCTTGTTGGGCCCTTCCCATGATTGTGCTACTCTACTCTGGCTTTTATTGGGATTTTTGTCGTGAGGTGTTGCACCCAGGTGGATGGTACTGGGTGGAGGGCTACTGTATGCTTTGTTTGGAAAGTGCATTTGTGAACTTTGACCTTGTGCAATATTTCTGATGTGGTTGACACTGCCTTGAATAAGAACTCTCTGAGTAGAAGTGCCATTTTTTGTATGGCAGCCCTTTTGGCCCCCTGTACTAACAGCTGTATCCCTGTCTATAGGACAGTAAGTGTCTGGCTTGTCAGATAAAGCACTCTTATTTGGCTCTGATTGGAGATTGCATGAAATTGAGCTTTCACCATTGCCAGCATCCTCGTTTATGCTTCCTGTGCAGTGCACTGATGGTGGCATCCCATGAGGAGTCTGCACATAGGGGGGTGGTTTGGAGTGTAAACTGTACTGTAGTCTGTCCACTGATTTTTCGTTACTAAGCTGTGTGTTGCTTTGCACCACCTCGTGCTCCTCGCCGGAGGACTGAAAAGAAAACGAGGTCTGCGGCACTTCGTTAGAACCCAGTGACGCCTCTATGAAGTCCTGAGGCTGCGGGTTCTGATCACAGGGGAAGGGATCTGAGGCTGGATCATCTAGTAATGGATATCCATACTGAAATGGTAAAGGAGCAAAACCATTTGGCTTGTTAACTTCTACAACATTGTTAGTTTTTTGTGAAGGGACCCCAAAACTGGAATTGCTAAATGTCCTGTCCGGAGACTGCCACATGTCAACTACACTCAGCTGAAAGTCAGGGAACAGCATTTGGCTGGCTGGTTGTGTGCTGCTGGTCTCTAGTAGACCGGGTTGCTGCTGTGCTGTGGTGGACGGAGGGTGCTGGTGAGCAGGGCCCCCAGCTGCAGAGCCCACGGTTTGCGAGGTATAGCTTGGGGAGGTAAGGTTGGAAGAGCCCTCCTGGAAGCAGCGGTTGTAGCTGAGCTCCTCCTGCTGTAGTTCTGCCTCACGCTCTGGGATGCTTGGCACATGAAACCTGTAGCTGCCTGAGACAGGGCCTCGGCTAGCCTCCAGTTTCTTAGGAGGCGCAACTTTCTGCTGCGGATAGGCTATCCCAATTGTGGGATTGGAGCGTGGATTTGTAATACTCAGTCTGTAGAGCTGCTGTGGGTTACCACGCTCTGTTTTTCCCGACTTTTTACTCTTGTCCCGATTACGACTTTTCCCACTAGGGGACTGAGGGCTGCCCTTGCTGCTCGGCCATGTTCGGTCACTGGTGTACTTCGAATGGTTCTGCAATGACTTGAAATCA
Organism: Electrophorus electricus; assembly: GCF_041902795.1. NCBI lineage: Eukaryota > Metazoa > Chordata > Actinopteri > Gymnotiformes > Gymnotidae > Electrophorus > Electrophorus electricus. The sequence goes on along the minus strand of NC_137500.1, from coordinate 3,650,956 downwards.
ATTTTTCCTGCCTGCTGTGGCCGAATGACGGCTTCCCGTTGCTGAGTGTTGTCTCTTTCCTTTTCTACAAACTTAGCACTAGCGTTGACAGTCTGTGAGTCCATACTTCCATTCTGAAAGTGCTCAGGAGACCCTTTCGATGCTTTCTCACCAAACTGTTCTTTTACAGGTTTCTTTTCCTGCTGGTTGGATTCTGCATCCAGCTTTTTGCTGCCAAAAGTCTGTTTTGTCTCTCCTGCCATGGTGCTGGTGAGGTTGGTTCTTTAGGCTGCTCCTTATCTCTGCAGTCTGTGACACAATGACATTGTGATCTAGTCTGGATCAATCGGCCTCCAGCAACGAAAGGAAAATGTACAATATTAATCTTGTGTCTCCTCTTATCTCCTCAGGTCTTCCATGACTAAATGATCATCTGTCATCATCTTGAAGTTCTGTTGATGAGAGAGAGATGAAAAAGAGATGTGAGGCTTGTCAGTTTGTTCACACTCATAACGTTGATTCAGAATTAGTTGGCATGTGTTGATACCTAAACTAATAGTAAACCAGCAATACCTGATTATCTCATCAAAAACATAGCCCTGTACTACACCTTTACATACATATGCATAATATTTGGATATATAGGGGGAAAATAGGAGAACCAGAGAGCTAGAATGACAAGGATATTGAGGCTAACCAATACCCCGCGTCACCAGGAGAGAGCAGCATTGTATCAATTTAGCCACAAAACAAAAAAACATGGAATTTTGAAGCTAGATGGGAAAAATAAGGACTGTGACTCAACTTGCAGATGCTCCTGCCAGTGAATATTTCATGCAAACTACGCTCATTCCCCTATTGTTATACTTCACTCTACTTCAGACTCTACTTGACACTGTAACTTCCATTGTAAGTTATATTATATATTATAATATACAATATATTATGTATTCCGAAGACGCTAGGATAGGTGGCAAAAGGATTTCTTTGTACTGTGCAAGTATAATGAATAAATACATCCATCATTCCATTCCTTTCAATCTTAGAAAACTGCTCTTGTCAATATACAGGGCTTTATTTACTTGAAATGAAAACTACATGATACAATTCAACAATTTTTACATTTGTGATTCAGCAAACTGTTTCTAAAACCAAAGCTTAATTCTGTTTGTTGCTCCAGTCCCCTGACATTTTCTGACATTTTCTGTCAACCATCAGTTTATCAGTCTTGTCAATGAAATTTCCTGTCCCCTGTCATTCTTATTTCCAGTAGATGAGTATGATGCTCAGAATATTTAGTCAACACCAAAGGAGTTCAAACATCCCAGGGGTAATGAGAGGTAATGAGGAGGGTGGGGCCTCTGTGTTGATTGCCTTTCTTCGTATGTTCTGGACACTGCATACCACAGCTTACTTTGGCCTGCATCAACTTCATTTGTGGTTAGGCTACAATCAGCAGAGTTTAACAGTAAAAGTTATCTCTGTGCTGACCCCTTCCCACAGTCCACTCAGCCCAATATTAGTGAAACAGTTAAGGAGAATGCATAATTTCTGTATACATCACCTCTTCAGCTTTGTTTCAGTTCACGTAACGTGATGGACACGAGTGTATTCACTAATACCTGCTTCCTTAGCGCTCCTTAAGTCAGTGTGGCAAGTAACACACCAACCAGATTACTGAAAAACGGTTTAGTAGGAAGGTCTCCTCAGTGGCAACCAGAGATGGAACGCATGCCTTTGGGTGGAGAGCCTGCCTTTAGGTGGAGAGAATGCCTTTGGTTGGAGAGCATGCCTTTAGGTGGAGAGAATGCCTTTAAGTGAAGAGCATGCCTTTGGGTGGAGAGCATGCCTTTGGGTGGAGAGCATGCCTTTAGGTGGAGAGAATACCTTTAAGTGAAGAGCATGCCTTTGGGTGGAGAGCATGCCTTTAGGTGGAGAGAATGCCTTTAAGTGAAGAGCATGCCTTTGGGTGGAGAGCATGCCTTTGGGTGGAGAGTATGCCTTTAGGTGGAGAGAATGCCTTTGGGTGGAGAGCATGCCTTTAGGTGGAGAGAATGCCTTTAAGTGAAGAGCATGCCTTTGTGTGGAGAGCATGCCTTTAGGTGGAGAGAATGCTTTGGGTGGAGAGCATGCCTTTGTGTGGAGAGCATGCCTTTAGGTGGAGAGAATGCTTTTGGGTGGAGAGCATGCCTTTGTGTGGAGAGCATGCCTTAAGGTGGAGAGCATGCCTTAGCTGGCACCCGCCTGTTCACATGCACAGAATCAGGCAGCCGGTGCTCACCCAGACATGCTCAGGCACCCTACCGCCGTTCAGAGACATGTGATAGCTGGTGTCACGTGTCCTGAAGGCCGTGCATCCTTACTTCCCCCACGCTCTCTCAGACGGGATGTGGCCATGTGACAGATAGGAGTCAAGACAGGAAGTGAAACTGGCATCAACTAACAATGGGATATAACGTGAAAAAATCGAAAGAAAACGGAGCTGCAACTACTTGAATAATTATACTGTATATGCTTGTGGGGATAATTATGGCTTCTAAATAGAATAAAAGTGAATAAAAAAGAATAAACATGAAATACAAGAGAATAAAACACAACAAAATATAGAATAGCAGTACACATTCGGTGGAAGCCACAGATAAAGTCTGAAACCCACATCCCGGTCACATGACCTCCACTTCACTTTGACATGCATGACCCTTTATAGTTAATGGCATGGTTCAGACCCGTAATTACATGGCGCTGACAGTAACTGGGTGTTGTGTGGCTGGGGACACAGTGGGAAAAGAAGCCAGGACACTTTTACTCTTCCACCGTCTTTTCGTCCGCGCGCTTGCTCACGTTTTCAGGCTTCTCTGGATGTGCATCACAGCGCGGTTTACAACTGTTGTCCTCTGCATTATGCATTTGCACGGGCCATTAAAAGGTGATCCGGTTATTCTAAAAGGCTGGGTAAAGGTCTGGTTTAATCCTGAGCTAAAATTGATTTCTAATCTGAAATCCCCCTTGGCAATGCAAATTTGGCTTAATCTGTGTCCGTAAAGGCATTCTTTAAAGGTCTTTTTTTTTCAGATGTATGTCAAGCTTTGTGTTGGAAATTAAACTCCCATCACCAAAATATTTTATTTGAGGAGTTTAATGCCCACAAATCAGTCCATTGTCCTCTGTCTTCCCAAAATCCTTCTCATTTTGGTAATTTGAGAACTGTTTTTGTTACATTCCCGATCTTATTGTTCAGACCCCACAGGCCTAGACATGAATATCAGCAGGTGCTTTTCCCCATACAACAGCTCCTTTTTCTGGCCTTGGGGAGGATTACTGTGCTTAATTCTGACATAATAGCCAATTCCAGGTGCTATCCATTGCCTTATTTCAAAAGCACATTAACGATCATATCACTCAGTTGAAAGGAAGTGCAAAAAGCCTATTATGCCATTACGAATATCGGTGTCAGTTGAATATTTCACATGTAACATTGCTGGTGGTGTGAAGGGAGTGGAGCTGGGAGAACAAGGAGTTCAAGCAGCTGAGATCAGCACTCTTCCCTGAGATCAAGGCACTCTACCCTGAGATCAGCACTCTTCCCTGAGATCCAGCACTCTACCCTGAGATCCAGCACTCTACCCTGAGATCAGCACTCTACCCTGTGATCAGCACTCTACCCTGAGATCTAGCACTCAGATCAAGCACTCTATCCTGAGATCCTGCACTCAGATCCAGTACTCTACCCTGAGATCCAGCACTGTACCCTGAGATCCAGCACTGTACCCTGAGATCCAGTACTCTACCCTGAGATCAGCACTCTACCCTGAGATCCAGTACTCTACCTGAGATCCAGCACTCAGATCCAGCATGCTACCCTGAGATCCAACACTCTACCCTGATATCCAGCACTCTACCCTGACAACCAGCATGCTACCTTGACAACAGCACTCTATCCTGAGATCCAGCACTCTACCCTGAGATCAGCACTCTACCCTGAGATCAGCACTCTTCCCTGAGATCCAGCACTCTACCCTGAGATCAGCACTCTTCCCTGAGATCCAGCACTCTACCCTGAGATCAGCACTCTACCCTGTGATCAGCACTCTTCCCTGAGATCAGCACTCTTCCCTGAGATCCAGCACTCTACCCTGTGATCAGCACTCTACCCTGAGATCTAGTACTCTACCCTGTGATCAGCACTCTACCCTGTGATCAGCACTCTTCCCTGAGATCCAGCACTCTACCCTGAGATCAGCACTCTACCCTGTGATCAGCACTCTACCCTGAGATCCAGCACTCTACCCTGAGATCAGCACTCTTCCCTGAGATCCAGCACTCTTCCCTGAGATCCAGCACTCTACCCTGAGATCAGCACTCTTCCCTGAGATCCAGCACTCTACCCTGAGATCAGCACTCTACCCTGTGATCAGCACTCTACCCTGAGATCTAGCACTCAGATCAAGCACTCTATCCTGAGATCCTGCACTCAGATCCAGTACTCTACCCTGAGATCCAGCACTGTACCCTGAGATCCAGCACTGTACCCTGAGATCCAGTACTCTACCCTGAGATCAGCACTCTACCCTGAGATCCAGTACTCTACCTGAGATCCAGCACTCAGATCCAGCATGCTACCCTGAGATCCAACACTCTACCCTGATATCCAGCACTCTACCCTGACAACCAGCATGCTACCTTGACAACAGCACTCTATCCTGAGATCCAACACTCTACCCTGACAACCAGTACTCTACTCTGAGATCCAGCACTCAGATCCAGCACTCTACCCTGAGATCCAGCACTCTACACTGACAACCAGCACTCAGATCCAGCACTCTACCCTGACAAACAGCAGTCTACCTTCACATCCAGCACTCTACCTTGACAACCAGTACTCTACCCTGAGATCCAGCACTCTACCCTGAGATCCAAAACTCTACCCTTTGGGGCTGAGCTTTAGGAATGTGCTGGCATACACATAGCAAGCAAATCCATCTATAGTACTAAAGGAGGTGAAGCTTAGTAGTGGTTATAGTCACCCAACTGATGTGTAGAGATTCACAGATGACACACCTACAGATGCTAAAAAAGACAACTGGTCTTTAGCCTTTATGCTGAGTGCTAACATGGAAAAATCTAAATGTTCTCAATCATTATTACTAGAGGCTACAAAAGCATATATGACAATAATTATGATATTGCGGTAAGTCATCAAAAATGACTCTAATTTGTTTTTAATTGTACTAAATTGGTTTAACACATATTTTCAAAGATTATACTTATACTTTTTATCTTAGGTAACCATTCCTCAAAAAGACATGGAGCATTGTGGGGTTCCATGCCTCTCTCACTGAGCACTGGGTTAAGCGGTCAACAGAATATATATCCTTAACACCAGATGAAGACAAGACAGAAATCTTTCTCGTTGACCAAGAAGGCATATTTAGATAAAATTGAAGATCTTTCTCTATACCCCAAACCAGTCATTAAGAATGTAGATGTCATTGGTTTATTTACAGACATTGATTCAAGCCTGCTACAATTTCCTACTGACTGCATTACCTATAAAGTCTATTAACAAATTATAGATTGTAGAAAATATTGCTTGTAGGAAAATAACGTGTTCCAGGTAGCACACTTACAATTACATCTGCAACATTGCATGTTTCTTGTACAATTTATTTAAAAGTTCTTTTATTGGATCTCAAAGCTATAAATACTCTGGCACCTTCATGCCTTAAAAATATCTGACTGTATTTCAGATTGGCTGTTAATACCATTATGCTGGCTTGCTGAACGCTCCAAGAGTGAAACATAAAAAAGTGCCGTAGCAGTATTCCGGTTTTATGCTTCTGAGTTTTAGGACTTTGCGCCTGCACATATCTGTCAGACACGTTTTTTTTTTTTTTTTAACAAAAAGCAGTGAAATGTATTAAAATGTATAAAATTTATTTATTTATTTATTTATTTTTTACACATTTGCTTTAAGTTT
>NC_137500.1:3627500-3632500 GCF_041902795.1 Electrophorus electricus | reverse complement strand
GTCAGCCCAGTCTTCCATGAAGGAAGAGCTTCACTAACAGCGCTGCACGAGGCTTGCGTCCGGCCAGGCAGCTGATGTCGCGATGCCTTGTCTTTAGCCAATCCGCGCATCGTGCTCCGAGGACACTGCTATTAACGGCCAGCATGTGAGGACAGGTTTGGGTGCGGCCAGTCACGTCACTCACAAATAACTTCAGTCCTGCTCACCTCTCCAGCGAAACAGATGCATTTTCCTGCAGGGCACTGTGGGCCACCAGAAAGGAGGATAATGGGAGATGATGCCTGCATGGCTTTCACACGTCTCCGAGCGTGTCAGTTTTTACGTGGCTGAGTGCGTGCGTCTGGGAGTGTATGGGTAGCTCCGTGGATATACTGACAGATAAATGACAGTGAGTGATAGTGGCTCCAGACTCACAGTGCTGGACTCCCTGTCTGCAGGTCAGCGAGTCCTGACTAGCAGGCTTGGCTCTGGTTTGTTCTCTGCCTCCTCTAGCAGATCTCGTCTGTGTTTCACTGCATGGAGAAGGAACCTTCGCTTGCCTTTGAAACGGTGGTTGGTATATTTATGTGCATGTATAAAAGTGCTTTTGTCTGTAGGTCTCCATGGCGAAATGTGCATGTCTACGTGTTAATGCATGTTACATAGTGTATCAGTACATAGGGCATCAGTGAAGGGCAGTATGATAGATTCTTCATGTAAACACAGCAGGCCAGACAGACAGACACACACACGCACGCACGCACACACACACACACACACACACACACACACACACACACACACACACACACACCCACACACACTCACACACACAAGTGCATTCATAGGCACAGAGAGAGGATTGAGTGAAACACTGACAGGCTGCAACAGTGAGCCTCCTCCACCTCTCCACTCCTCTCCTCCTCTCTACTCCTCTCCACCTCTCTACTCCTCTCCTCCTCTCTACTCCTCTCCATCTCTCCACTCCTCTCTACCTCTCCACTCCTCTCTCTACTCCTCTCCATCTCTCTACTCCTCTCCATCTCTCTACTCCTCTCCACCTCTCCACTCCTCTCTCTACTCCTCTCCACCTCTCCACTTCATCTCTCTACTCCTCTCCACCTCTCCACTCCTCTCCATCTCTCCACTCCTCTCCACCTCTCCACTCCTCTCTCTACTCCTCTCCACCTCTCTACTCCTCTCCATCTCTCCACTCCTCTCCACCTCTCCACTCATCTCTCTACTCCTCTCCACCTCTCCACTTCATCTCTCTACTCCTCTCCACCTCTCCTCTCCATCTCTCTACTCCTCTCCACCTCTCTACTCCTCTCCATCTCTCTACTCCTCTCCACCTCTCTACTCCTCTCCATCTCTCCACTCCTCTCCACCTCTCCACTCCTCTCTCTACTCCACTCCATCTCTCTACTCCTCTCCACCTCTCCACTCCATCTCTCTACTCCTCTCCACCTCTCTACTCCTCTCCATCTCTCTACTCCTCTCCACCTCTCCACTCCTCTCTCTACTCCTCTCCTCCTCTCTACTCCTCTCCATCTCTCCACTCCTCTCCACCTCTCTACTCCTCTCTCTACTCCTCTCCACCTCTCCACTCCTCCTCTCTCCACCTCTCCACTCCTCTCTCTCCTCCTCTCCTCCTCTCTACTCCTCTCCATCTCTCCACTCCTCTCCATCTCTCCACTCCTCTCCACCTCTCTACTCCTCTCTCTACTCCTCTCCACCTCTCCACTCCTCCTCTCTCCACCTCTCCACTCCTCTCTCTCCTCCTCTCCTCCTCTCTACTCCTCTCCATCTCTCCACTCCTCTCCATCTCTCCACTCCTCTCCACCTCTCTACTCCTCTCTCTACTCCTCTCCACCTCTCCACTCCTCCTCTCTCCACCTCTCCACTCCTCTCTCTCCTCCTCTCCTCCTCTCTACTCCTCTCCATCTCTCCACTCCTCTCCACCTCTCTACTCCTCTCTCTACTCCTCTCCACCTCTCCACTCCTCCTCTCTCCACCTCTCCACTCCTCTCCACCTCTCCACTCCTCTCTCTACTCCTCTCCTCCTCTCTCCCCCTCTCTCCAACTCTCCAATCTCCACACCTCCTATTCCCCTCAGTCTCCAGGGCAGGCTCCGCACACACACACACACACACACACACACACACCTCCCACTGCTGCGGTAGGGTTTTCCGCTGAACTGAACTCACGCAAGAACATGATTGCACGCGTCCCCTCGTTACCCTCGAGGAATGATGTCATCGAGGTAGGCCGAGCTCCACTGGCCCAGGTCACCGCGCCGTGCAGCTGAGGCTCGGAGGTGCGTGATCTCACTGCTGCTTCCAGGTTAAACACCCGGGGGCAAAGTGGAACGTTTAGGAAGCGTGAGCACTTAGGAAGTGAGCAATGGGAAACCGAATATAAGAGCAAAAGGGATGATGGAGAGAGTGGGAAATAAGGGTGAAGGAAAGAAAGAGAGCTAGAAATGGGAACGTGATAAATGAAGGTGAGGAAAGAGGAGACAGGGAGAGAAAGAAAGTGAAAAAAGAAAGAAGCAGCCTCTCTCTGTGCTGGAATAAATGACCTCTGCTCACATTCAAACCAGCCTCTGGCCACCATAAGGCACAGTGCAGACAATTAGCATTACTTCATTTCTTTAGATTTACTGCGAAGGGCTAAAAACAGTTCTGCCCAGCATACAGCTGGAGGGAATTCTAGCCACTGATTGCATAAGTGACTTTCCTGAAGCACACTGCCTTTAAATAGGCTAAGGAAATGTCCAAATGACCTCATTACAACTCAGCCTTTTCTAAGTATACTAGTGCATGACGTGGTATCTGAGAAAGCAGGCAGTAAAGAACTAATGCACAGCATCTGAATACTTTTTATTTGTTCATTTTGGCTCAAAGAATCAGTGAAATGCCCATTGAGTTCTGCTCTAATTCAGAAGCATTCTCAACAGGAAAAAATCAAGCGTGACCTCTTTTCCTGGGAAACTCTTTGAACTATGTTGAATTCTTTATCTCTTAAGCAAACAGTAATTTCTTCAGTAATTTCAACATTTGGATTAACTGTCACACATGAAAAATGAATGTGTTCACTCACACACACGCACACACACACACACACACACACACACACACACACACACCTACATATACACACATGCACCACACACGCAGTAACTACATAACTACAAATATTCCTAAGAAGAACGTACAGTCACCAGTGGAAACAATAATAACTAGAATCCCCAGACAAAGAATTCAGTCATCCAGCTGAGAGAAGCATCTCTCCTTCTCTCCCTCTGCACACACCAGTCTATGACTCTGTCCTTTCTGGGGCCTGTTTATTTGTTCTGTGGGAGACCAAGTGGTATGTGTCCCATTCTAAACCACTCCATGGTAATGGTTCAGAAATATCCAAGGCAATTAGGAAAGTGATGGACTGGCTGGAGTGCTTTGGATTCCACGGTGGTGCTCCGACTGAGTGGCGTGTCGCCAGCTGCCCCTCCAAGAAGAAGAAACGCTTTTATAGTTGTGCAGCTGCACACGTACGTTAGCATGGCAGCCCGGTGAAAGGCAGTGAGGGCCATACCTCGGGCTGTCCTGGAACCCTGAAACCCGATGAAGACGGAGGTCAAGCACTTCCAACTACGGCAAACGGAAAACCGGAACGGTCGGACCGGAAGGGGGACACAGAGAGGAGGAAGAAGCTGTCAGAGCAGGAGTGCAAGCAGATGCCCTTCGTGACTTCCAGCCCAGTGCCTGGGAGATTGTGATGAATGAAAATACGCTTAATTAACACATGCGGGCATACGCACAATCTCCCCCGTGCTCACGGCTTGGGCACCGGGGCCGTAAGGGGCTGCGTGCGGGGATGTCCCCAACGTGAGCTGCTGTTTATGCGGCAGGAGGTCTGCCTGATGTGTTGCGGCAGTGCGACGAGCGCCTGTAGCCTGAAAGGGGCTCTGTGCGGCCCCGCGCGGATCGCCTTACACAGGCGCGTCCCGCTTCCGGCCCCTCTTTGCACAGGCGTCCCAGTGTACCCGCTCGGAAGGAGGGGGGGTAGAGGTGGGTTGCGAAAAAAAAGAGACCAAAACAGAGGGGTTCAGTTCGGCCAGCAGCCCGGGACAGAACACCATTCATCTTCCTCCGCTGCTCCGGGACGACTTTATTTTTCAAATTCACAAATATTCCCCTGTGAAAGCCCCTGAGATCAATGAGAGGCAGCTAAGGCTCGCTTTTCTCTGTACCGCTGGAGATCTCAGGCCCTTCAGTCACACCATCATGTGTGCAGGCTCGTGTGTGTGTGTGTGTATGTGTATGTGTGTGTGTCTACGCATCTGTGTGTGCATATTAGAGACCTCACAGATGCAATGAGCTCTTCTGCTATACTCGTTAAGGTGTGTGAAGTCTCTAGCAGATTCCCGTGAAGAGTCTGGCGGAAGGACTGGGCGTGAATTGGGACTTTGCTGCTGGAAGGATGTGCCTTCTGCTTGGCTGCAGATATCCCAGTCAGTATCTATGCTAGAGATCTGTGAGCTGGGGAGACAAAGGGTTGGTATGCTGGATGTATTAAGGTGCTATTCCTGGAATCCAGAATCCATCTGAGCCTGACCACAGTGTAGGAGGTATGACCTGTGAGAGTGAGACTCCTTTCAGAGTCGAGTATTTGTGCAGAGGCCCCTGCACATGCAACTGGGAGCAGGGGCTATTTAAGATTCCTGGGGAAATGGGAAAGTGGGTGAATAATTCCGAACACAAACAAACCCTGGGGCATTAATGACAGGAGCAGCGCAAGTCTGGATGTTTTTTCTTCTCTCGTTCTTTCCTATGATGAAGGTAAGTGAGAGACAGAAGGAAAGAGCGAGAGAGAGAAAGAGAGAGCGAGCGAATGAGAAAGACACACAGAAAGAGAGAGAGAGAGAGAAGGAGAAGCAGCCATTTTGTCACTGCTGTCCTGTGTCACTGATCTCTCACTCGCTGGACACTGCCTTGTTTTCTCTGCTTTAAACCCATTAA
>NC_137500.1:3615000-3622500 GCF_041902795.1 Electrophorus electricus | reverse complement strand
GGCGTGGTTCTGTTGTCAACATCTCTGATCACTGATGAATGTTTAAATCGTGCCTGGGCAGTGTGTTCATCGCCATGGTTGCATAATCAGTGTGGATCGGTGATGCAATCTTCACATGCAGCCACTCCAGCTGATGTCTTTCTGTAATAGAACACAGCCTCTGGTCTAAATGGAAAAAAATGATGTCATGCTGGAACAAACAAGGCACGTCTGACCTTCCGCAGAGGCTACTGGGGGGGGGCGGCATACCTTTGGTATTCTCCGCTGGAGCCGAAAAGCTCTTAAACTCATTTATCAGATATGCTGTGCTCTGCTATCCTAAGCGCAGTAATTGCAGTCTCTGCAATCGCGCACTTGGCAGGTAACTGCTCTTTGAGTAGTCTGAGTAAATGTCTGAGCGGAATATAATTTCTGGCAAGTGCGGCACTACAGGGAGGACGGAGGGAGGGAATAGGAGCACTAGAGAATGAGAAGGAGAAGCAGACAGCGGGAAGGATAGAGAAGGCGAGGTGTCATCTTCGGCGGCTGCTCTCGGGGCCGGAATGTCGGGCTTAGACGGAGAAATGCCGGCCGACTCTACAGTGGCGAGAAGAGAGGATGGAAAGTGTGGAAATACAGAGGCCTTCCCTCTCTGTTTCTCTTTATGTTATTTGTGTTCATGTCTGCACAAGGAGGCTATTCTATAGGGTCACAGGGGTCACAGAAGTCTCGGAGCCTTTCTGCAGCTGAGTAGCCAGGGGCTTCGGTACCCTGCGGTGGATTCCAGAGCTCATCCCTGGGTACGTGGCTTGGGACGGGAGCGCGGCCCTCTATGTTCACGCCACGCGAGAGCCTGCGGCATGCTCCACCCTCTACGAAAACAAACGAGGCCTGTCCTGTCTGTCCCATTTATAATCCACGCGTTGAAAAAGAGCACAGCAAAGAGGAGAAAAGAAGACTTAAGTGAGAAGAGAGAGAGAGAGAGAGAGAGAGAGAGAGAGAGAGAGAGAGAGAGAGAGAAAGAGCCATGCCGCACCACTGGTCCAGTAAAACCCTGTGTGTTATTGCATGTTTCTTAGCACTAGCTGTTTTTATTGCTGTACTCACAAAAAAGCTCACAAAAGCCTTCAGGGCAAAAGGGGAGGCCGGATCTTAACGCCTACCCCCCTCACCGAGGCCAAGCCAGCTAGAGGAGGACAGGGCGCCTCTCTGATGTGTGCCCCAACAGTCTGGACCAGACAGCAGAGGCATGACACTAACTCACTGTTTCTGCCTCAGATATGCACACACACTCTCTCTTACACACATTCTCTCTCTCTCTCTCTCTCTCTCTCTCTCTCTCTCTCTCTCTCTCTCTCTCTCTCTCTCTCTCTCTCTCTCTCTCTCTCACACACACACAAACACTGCGAAGTCTCTCAGCGAAGACCAGACTCCTTTAACAAATATACCCCAGTGGGCAACTGGCAGAGAAACGGTGGCTATTTTTAGATCGCAGTTCAAATGTGGAACTTCTTTCCTCATCCTCATAAATGTGAGTCCTGTCATTGTTTCTTTCTCACTTTCTTTGTCTCTGTGACGGGGATCAGTGTCTCTGGGGCAGGATCTCCTATTTCTCTCTCTTTTCAACACGTTGCTTTTCTCTTCCTCCCCTTCACCATCTCTGTCCTCACTCGGCCTCTTAAATCTGACGTCATGCAGACTTGTTGTCTCGGCGTGCTGCAGCACACACACTCTCTCTTGTCACACACATCATAAATAAGCTGCCACATCGTGGATGGCAGGAGAACACAGTACGACTGTACGCCCGATCCGACCTTAATGAACGTGACGCACTCACCAGGACTAGTTCACAAGATGCTCGGCCAGCACAGCCGATCTTACAAGGATAAATATATCATATGTATTTATATTTATGTATGTGTGTGTGTGTGTCTGTGTGTGTGTGTCTGGCATGTGTGGTGAGACGGGGACTCTAGGTGCTGTTGTGTTTATAGGGTCCACTCTACCCGGTCTGTGTCAGCGTACGGGCCGTGGGTTGTAGCTCATCTGTGGAAATGGAACCGTGGTGCTGAATCCCTCTGATAACCTCCCAATCATGCTCAAACGCACCCTGAAAATGATGGCCTAGCCTGGCTGGAAATGATCAAAAATGCATGCCATCATTTTTAAACACTGCGACTGTTAGGGCATCAGCGAAGCGTTCAAGGAACACCCCCACTGAAATCGTCTGTTGAAGCGTATGGAAAAACAGTGTCGGCAGTCTCACTGAATGTGGGCCACAATGACAACTGCGCAGGGCCGGAGTGCGGTGCAGGCGTAGTGTTTCATAGTCCAGACGGGGGTAGTAAAAACCTCCGGAAGCATGGAAAGTGATATAACAGGGCTGGCTCACTCCCAGCATGCACTGCAGGGGAAGGTGAAGGTGAGGCCGTTGTGACTGAGATGAGTGAACTGGGGCAGACAGAGGGCAGCTATGTCAGAACAAGTGTGTGTGTGTGTGTGTGTATGTGTGTGTGTGTGTGTGTTCACAGTTGTGATATATAAAGAAAAGATCATCTAAATTCACCTCCCCTCTTTCAGGTATACACCTAAACACCTAAAGCATGTTTAAGCCCTGTGAAGTGCTAGTGTTGGTCGTGAGATGATTGTTGTAGGAAACGAACATCAAACTGCTGGGTGTTCCTTCTCAGCCTTCATATCATGGTTACGTAGTTAGCATGCCTGGAGCACGGCCCACCACACACAGAGCACCTGGGCCTGACGATGGACAATATAGACACACTGTCCTGCATCAGTTTAGATCGCTTGCACACTTCTCAGTGAAAACTTACTCTGCGAGTAAGTAACAACTAATAATTAACATTAATTAATAATATTGTGTACAATTATGTTTGCATGCTAAATGCCTTACCAGGTGATATTCCATTGTTGTGTTACAAGAAGATTAAGCACTGCATACAGGATGCAAAATACATGCCAGAAGTCATACACATAATACAGATCATTTTAATGAAAATAATATTAGAGAATTCTATATTCCTTATTGCTTTATGGGTGGTGGATACTGTTATGGATTATCTAGGAATTACGACAATGTATTTATTCATTTATTGTGTGTAATAAAACATTAGTGGGACCTTTTTGTTTGTGGATGCAATAAATGCAGAACTGGTACCATTTCTCCAGTACACGCTGCAACCGGAACATCCTGCTTCTGTGCGGTGTACGTATTTTAGAATAGCGATAACAGCAATGTGTTGCATGCAAGCTCCTTGAGACCCAGAGTGGTTCAGAACTAAATATTCCAGGATAAACAAGCATATGATAATGCTTTCGACCAGCAATGATATAATAGTGTGTTAACAACTTGCACCGTGACGTCTGCATGGCTGCGATAACACAGAGCAGAGGCCATTAAAAGACATCCATCCGAGCCGTTCTCTGACTATCTTACCGTAGTGGCTTGGGGAAATAATTCCAGGCACTATTGGGCACTGCTTGTGATCCCGCAGACGGACATGCGCGGTACGGACTCCCTCGGCGAAGGCCGATTGAGCGCGAGACCTCAGGAATCATCTCATGTGTCAGTGCCATCGCACAACAGACGCAGGTCACGTAAAAAACTGGACAGCACAAGGCAAGGATCGTATCAAATGACACGTAAAGGTGAAGGGGTTACCGCGGTCGGGTCTTCCTGCAGTCGCGACGGCCAAAAAGGCACTTGCTCCTCGCCAGGATCATATGGAAGGGGAAGGATCCCATGCGTGTCCCAGAGTTTTCGAATCCTTTATCCGTGTGCATCTGCTCCGGAGGAGTCCCATGTGTTTTATATAATGAAGGTCTATCTGCTCGTGTCCTGGGTTGTTTGGAATTACACGTGAAGTAAGAAATCATACAGAAGCTGAATCTAAAATACCTCTCAGGCTTTCTGCCGCGCAGGGCGGATTGATCTGGGGCCAGCTGTGATGTTTTGCTTATAACAACAGAGTTAAAAGTGAAAGGCAACCGCCACAGATCTTAAAGCAGGTGTTCTGGACAGAGTATAAACTAAGGCCCATGGGCTGAGCTCAGCAACAGAAAGCCTCCACTGGCGCAACTAAATAGTCCTGCCTTATTTGATTTATGCGTGTGTTTGTCATTGCAGAATGAGAAGATGTCGAGAGGGTCATATGGGTCATTACGGGGTCTCATTTACAGCAGAGGAAAGGGTGCAGAAGATAAAACGCACACACTTCATGACCCCACTAGCCTGGCTATCCCACCTCAGGCTCATACATCTGGGTCTCTTTATGGGGGCCTGTTTGTACCTGTTACACAATGTTTAGTATGCTCTGAAAACGCTGACACACACAAATGCTTGAATATTAAACAGAGACTATACAAAATAATGGAAATAGTGACTAATGCAATTTTAATGGTCATACCAATATGTTTTTGCTCTGTAATTAAGCCTGGAAAAATACTGGCTCTGGCGAACTAGTTAGCATCTCACATTTATACACCAAACCTCAGGGAGACGGATCCAATATGATGGTGTATCTGTGGTTTTGCCAAGAAAGGTGCAGTTTCCCAACGGAGACTATTCAAAATGGTAAATAACCGTTTCAGCTGTCTTTCCATATTTGCGGTATGCACGCAGTAACAGAGCAGAGGGGCAAAGCAGCTGCTATCTGCGGTCAAATTAGGAGAAGACGGAAAAGTTAAAGTTGGACTCAGCCTTCCCCCTTCTTTACCTTCCCACTTTGGTTTTTGCCTCCCCTTTTACAACTCCCACCGCTCCCTCTCTCTCTCTCCCTCTCTCTCTCCCTCTCTCCCTCTCTCTCATTCTCCCCCTCTCTCTCTCTCTCTCTCTCTCTCTCTCTCTCTCTCTCATTCTCCCCCTCTCTCTCTCTCTCTCTCTCTCCCCTCTCTCTCTCTCTTCTCTCTCCCTCTCTCTCTCTCTCTCTCCCTCTCTCTCTCCCTCTCTCTCTCTCTCTCATTCTCCCCCTCTCTCTCTCTCTCTCTCATTCTCCCCCCCTCTCTCTCTCTCTCTCTCTCTCTCTCTCCCTCTCTCTCTCTCTCTCCCTCTCCCTCTCTCTCTCTCTCTCCCTCTCCCTCTCTCTCTCTCTCTCTCTCCCTCTCCCTCTCTCTCTCTCTCTCTCTCTCTCCCTCTCTCTCTCTCTCTCTCTCTCTCTCTCTCTCTCTCTCTCTCATTCTCTCCCTCTCTCTCTCTCTCTCACTCTCTCCCTCTCTCTGTCTCTCTCTCATTCTCTCTCTCTCTCTGTCTCTCTCTCTCTCCCTCTCTCTCTCTCTCTCTCTCTCTCTCTGTCTCTCTCTCATTCTCTCTCTCTCTCTCTCTCTCCCTCTCTCTCTCTCTCTCCCTCTCTCCATCTCCTCCTTTCCCTTCTCTCTTCTCCAGCTGGTACGCAGCTGGAGCTCGGTGAGTCACACCTCCACGTCTGTAGTGTCATTACGGCTTTACAGTTCCAGCTCCAGATCCTTCGCTCTGGCCCTCGGCCTCCCGTGACCCAGTTCACCGCGTTCGCGCTCCCGGTGGGCGCAGGCCTGGTGGCCATGATGGCAGATCGCAGGCAGGGGGCGTAGGCACTTGGGCGGAAGCTTGGTAAGCCCCTTTGCTGCTCCGCTGCCAACAAAGGTGGCGTGGCATGCAGGACGAGAAACAGGCTGCCAAAGAGAGTGAGAAGGCACCGAGGCCGAGGTGAAGAAGTGAGCAGAGCGGGCGATGAAGGGGGCGCAGGCCCGCGTCCTTCCCACACAACCACTGGCACTGCAGTATGAAGCATGCCACACCAGCGCTCTGAATTTGTCACCCCGGTCCTAGACGGATGAATCAACCCGTGTAAGGCCCACTGTTTATGAATGAATGGCTTGTCGGGAGCATCACTGCACCTCGTGTGCATGTGCGTGCGGGGCCCCCAAGTCGGGTTACGTCCCACTCTCTCTGTTTCAGTTAATTGTGATTGCAGCCATCCACCGCTTGCCTTAGGAGTGTCTGGTAAAGGCTGCTGTGTAGTCTCTGGAGAAGAGTGTCTCGGTATGGAACATTGATGCATCAATCTGCACCAGATTACCTGTTCGCTTCTCCCCACGTACGCAGGGAGGGACGTCTCAAGGCGCTCGAGCCTTTATTCTGTTCCATGTTTTCCCCATGTGCAATGCGGAGCTGGCTTGGATAACTGGGATTAAACAGACACAGTGTCTGTATGCATTGCCTGCACGTGTGTTGTAAATTCGAGTGGGTGTTGGCGCCTTTCATGCTAACAGAGAGGATGAATCTACACATTAGCACATGGATACAGCAGGACGCCATACAAACAACACCTCGCATAAACTCGCGTCAAGCCTCTCCGTTTGGTCCCGACACTGACATACACAGATGCATGCATTCCCGTTCTTTTAGAAAGCACAAAGTGCACACGAGGCAGATTTGGGTCGGGTCAGGCAGTTTGTATGTGTGTATGATCCGGTGTTGTGTTGAATGTAGAAAGTCTTGAACACATATATGAGCATACACAGGAAAAGATGTTATAGACCTCTTCAAAGCTCATGCAAGAATGTTATGCATTCATGAAAAGTTGTAGGAGGAACTCTCACCTAGTGTTGAGTCCCGTAGTGTTGCAAAGGAAATGTTCTCATTGAACATCTAAGTTGTTCCATAAATTCAAGCCTCGGGGAGCAGCGAATTCCATTCACACACTGAACTAAAGGCAAGGGGTCGGACAGAAATAAAGTACCAAGCATAAACAGCATTTCCCTCCTCTCTGAAGGTTGGAATGGGAGGGACTGTCCTTTCGAGCCTGGAGGGGGGCAAGCAGACGGTATCTGGCCTGCTCGCTCAGAGCCACAGGGAGCACGAGCGGCCTGACCCGCCGCGGACCCAGCGGCCGGACCCAGACTGCCACGCTCAGCCCCACCCCTCGCCACGCCCCTCGCCCCGCCCCTTGCTCCTCGGCCTGGCCCTCGCCTTGCCCTGTAACGGTAAACGCGAATGTTTGAACTAGAAAGCGAGGGGTCAAGCCCCCAAATTGACCGACTGCACCGACAACGCTCGGCCCGGATGGGCAAACACGGGTGTTTGAGGGCCAAACAGTGGGGCAGCGGAGTCGGCCACATGAGGAATGTGACAACAGAGGATGACTGTGAGCAGCTGGGCTCTCAGCAGAGTGTCCTCACCCCCCGCCCTCGAGGAATGGCCCCGCTCGGCCAGGGCAAAGATCACGGCAGGGGCCTGCTATGACGAAGGAGCGAAGGGGCTGGACGATGCGTGGAGCAGGAGGGGAGGTTCCCACAGAGCAGAGAGAGGGAAATGGTCGCATGAGGCTGTTTACATGCAAAGTAAATACAAACACACAGTCACACAAAAGCCTTACCCACGGAGGTCTGGGTAAACATGCACAAATTCATCGGTGTGTTTACTGTATCTCTTTGAGCTTCGGTTGCCCTCAAAAATGTACACACTACTGAGCATCTCACTCATACACACACACACACACACACACACACACACACACACACACACAC
>NC_137500.1:3590000-3607500 GCF_041902795.1 Electrophorus electricus | reverse complement strand
TCATTTATAATATTGATTACTATAATTGTTTATCATTATACCATATTTGTAACATTTATAAACATCTCCAACTCTACCTGCATAAGACATAACAAAAACAAATGACTTTCCCCAAAGCATTATTTTACAAAGCATTGAAATCTGATCTTTTGCATATCTCTGAGAAGTCTGATCTCTTCCGTGATGTATAAACAGGAATCCATCCAATATGTTTATACCTTTAGAAACACAAAGACCTGTGGCCTGTTCCTGGGGGGCTTGAAGGTTTTATAATTACTAATTAGAGTTAATAATAAGCATCTTCGTGCATGGCTCCAGTGGGACTGCACAGAGTGGGAAAATATACACACATCTCTAGAGAATCCTGCACTCACCAGGAGAACCCAGAGATCACCTTGCCTTCGGGTCTCAACTGCTTCCCCAGACGCACATTGGCCAGAAATAGGATGATTTGTTGATATGGAGACTATCATACAGGATTCACTGGCTAAATGAAATTTAAAAGCATCATGAGATCCTCAGTGAGCTATGACTGAGACATTGGAAAAAAAAAAGACTGGGTGGCTATGTGACATGAGCATATTTGACAAAGTAGCAATTGATAAATGAATGAAAACATTAAAAGGTGAAAATATATGGAAATTATGCACAGCGCTCAAAGAGCCATATAACAGAAAAATGGGGTCTGGTCTTTCCAACGCCTCCCACTGGACCATTAACACCTCCTCACTAACACACAGCTCCTCACTAACACACCTCCTCACCTCCTCACTAACACACAGCTCCTCACTAACACACCTCCTCACTTCCTCACTAACACACAGCTCCTCACTAACACACCTCCTCACCTTCTCACTAACACACAGTTCCTCACTAACACACCTCCTCACTTCCTCACAGCTCCTCACTAACACACCTCCTCACCTCCTCACTAACACACAGCTCCTCACTAACACACCTCCTCACCTCCTCACTAACACACAGCTCCTCACTAACACACCTCCTCACCTCCTCACTAACACACAGCTCCTCACTAACACACCTCCTCACCTCCTCACTTCCTCACAGCTCCTCACTAACACACCTCCTCACCTCCTCACTAACACACAGCTCCTCACTAACACACCTCCTCACCTCCTCACTAACACACAGCTCCTCACTAACACACCTCCTCACCTCCTCACTAACACACAGCTCCTCACTAACACACCTCCTCACTAACACACCTCCTCACCTCCTCACTAACACACAGCTCCTCACTAACACACCTCCTCACTTCCTCACTAACACACAGCTCCTCACTAACACACCTCCTCACCTCCTCACTAACACACAGTTCCTCACTAACACACCTCCTCACTTCCTCACAGCTCCTCACTAACACACCTCCTCACCTCCTCACTAACACACAGCTCCTCACTAACACACCTCCTCACCTCCTCACTAACACACAGCTCCTCACTAACACACCTCCTCACCTCCTCACTAACACACAGCTCCTCACTAACACACCTCCTCACTAACAAACAGCTCCTCACTAACACACCTCCTCACCTCCTCACTAACACACAGCTCCTCACTAACACACCTCCTCACTAACACACAGCTCCTCACTAACACACCTCCTCACTAACACACAGCTCCTCACTAACACACCTCCTCACCTCCTCACTAACACACAGCTCCTCACTAACACACCTCCTCACTAACACACAGCTCCTCACTAACACACCTCCTCACCTCCTCACTAACACACAGCTCCTCACTAACACACCTCCTCACCTCCTCACTAACACACAGCTCCTCACTAACACACCTCCTCACTAACACACAGCTCCTCACTAACACACCTCCTCACCTCCTCACTAACACAGCTCCTCACTAACACACCTCCTCACCTCCTCACTAACACACCTCCTCACTAACACAGCTCCTCACTAACACAGCTCCTCACTAACACACCTCCTCATTAACACACCTCCTCACTAACGCACAGCTCCTCTGTAGTGTGATGGTGTCAGATTGACGCAGAACCACACAGAGAGCATGTACGGTTTCACACTGTCATCATTGTGCACCCCACAGGCGGAGGGAGAAAAGCCACACGCCGAGGCTGAAGAAAAACTGAAGAAGTAGAGAGAGCCTTTTATCCCTGCCTTCTTTACTGTTTCTTCAGCCAGAGAAAACCACACAATCTTAAACTCTTCTCTTATGATTTCATCTCTCCATTGAGCCACAAATCGAACTCCAATCCCACAGTCTGTTTGAAACTCCTGGGTGTCATTTCACTTTGCTCTGATAATTCAAATAATAAACACATTAGAAACTGCAGAGTAGGGAAATGGCACGAGGAAAACGCTGTGTATATACGTAGCTGTCAATCAAAGGTTTAGGGCAAGGCAGAGGTGGTACTTCATGTGATGAAATTCCAGTGCTATATTATTCCTCACCACTAGGGGCTCTAACGAGCTTTAAAAACTTCCCCTCTAAGGTCTGCCATTGTGCTGAGGCGTTTGAGGATAGATGCAATAAAAAAGGTCAAGCTCTGACATGATTGGAGAAAACAGGCAACAAAATTTATTGCTGGTTTTCAGTGCAGTTCAATTTGTCGTCTGCCATGCTGACCACACTTTTTTAAAAACATTTTTTTTACACATTTTTACATACTTTAAAACATGTAACAGCCACACTGCACTAATCACATCTATTAAAGACAGAAAGAACAATCTGTGCTTTTTGTAAAGCGGCTTGCGTGACACTGACCTCTCTTTCTCTCGTTGTGTGTATGGACTTTAGGCACTTCCTTGATTAGTTCAAAGAGCCCCTGATTAGAAAGGCAACATTGTATATAAGACCCTACAGCAACACGACACGTCCCAGAAGCCTTTGGGGCTTTTGGAAATGAACTGTAAACATGAGACAGAAGAACAACACCGTATGGTGACAGTCGCTGTTAGAAGGTTAAGTGTGTTAGCTGCTCAAGGCGCAGCGGAAAGGGTGGTGCAGGACGTGTAGCAGGACCCCTCTACACCTCATACTGCCCCCCAGCAGAAATCACACAGCAGTATTGCTGGAGAGCTGCTCTTTTATGCCTTTAAATTCACCTTTGGGCCAAATTTGCACAGACCGAGTCATTGCGGTCAACAGGCACATGCTACAGTATGTGCCAACTTACATATTTCATCGAGTTAAAAAAAAGAAAAGAAAAACAAATGTGAATTTTGCATTCCAGTGGCTGTCTGTAGAACGCTATACATGGCCTCTTCTGACACTACAGGCATCCCACAGGGCTGCTTCATGGTCCAACAGGCACAGCTGACTCCCACAGACCTAAAGCACAGTCCAGGTGACCCCACAGACCTAAAGCACAGTCCAGGTGACCCCACAGACCTAAAGCACAGTCCAGGTGACCCCACAGACCTAAAGCACAGTCCAGGTGACCCCACAGACCTAAAGCACAGTCCAGGTGACCCCACAGACCTAAAGCACAGTCCATGTGACCCCACAGACCTAAAGCACAGTCCATGTGACCCCACAGACCTAAAGCACAGTCCAGGTGACCCCACAGACCTAAAGCACAGTCCAGGTGACCCCACAGACCTAAAGCACAGTCCATGTGACCCCACAGACCTAAAGCACAGTCCAGGTGACCCCACAGACCTAAAGCACAGTCCAGGTGACCCCACAGACCTAAAGCACAGTCCAGGTGGGGCAACTGGGTCTACTTGGGCTACTGGAGGAACATCACACCCACAACTCCTTAGGTAATGCCAGCTAGTTCGTAATAGGCTGCTATCACTATGGAAACATCTGCCCGTGGCCTGGGTGTGTGTGTGTGTGTGCTGAATAGGTCATGTAATTCCAGACCATGTAGATCCTGGCTCTGTATGAGCATGTGTGTGTGTATGTGTGTGTGTGTGTGTGTGTGTGTGTGTGTGTGTGTGTGTGTGTGTGTATGTGTGTGTGTGTGTGTGTGTGTGTGTGTGTGTGTGTGTGTGTGTGTGTGTGTGTGTCTGTTTGTGTGTTTTACAGATGTTGGCCCAGAGAGATGAATATGTAACACACTAGCAGCCCAGGAGCACCAGTAAAACCTGCAGGGCACAAATTGTACAGATTTTTATTGACTTTTATCTGACATCTAGGTCTTAAATTAGGAATGTGTGTGTGTGTGTGTGTGTGTGTGTGTGTGTGTGTGTGTAAGAGAGAGAGAGTTTGTGTGCATGTGTGAATAGTGTGTTTTACTGCATAGGCAAGAGAGAGAAAGCGAGAGATAGAGAGAGCGAGAGAGAGAGAGAGATAGAGAGCGAGAGAGAGAGAGAGAGAGAGCGAGAGAGAGAGAAAGAGAGAGAGAGAGCAAGAGAGAGAGAGAGAGAAAGAGAGAGAGAGAGAGCGAGAGAGAGAGAGAGAGAGAGAGAGCGAGAGAGAGAGAGAGAGAGAGAGAGGGGAAGGAGGGAGACAAAAAGAGAGGCAGAAATGGACTGTTATTATTAACACCGCCATTACAGTAACTCTTTTGCTTGTCTTCTTGAATGCAGGTCTTGAGGCTGTACTTGTTATGTTTGGGCAACACAGCACTCAGCACGCAGGCACGCCAATAAAGCATCTATGAGCTGCAATCGTGGATGGAGGAAGGGCTGGGTGCTCAGGTAGGGAGCTAGGCGGGCTCCTGTCCTGGAGCTTTGCTTCCTGCAGTAGGGCTTATCACTGTTGTGTGTGTGTGTGTGTGTGTGTGTGTGTGTCTTTTGGGAACCTCACAACCAACACGGCTGCTGCTGACAGGGCTGGTCCAGTGCATGTGTGGTGTGCCCTCTGAGAGAACCTACTACTCACCAGTCTCCCCAGGGCTAGCCCCAGCCAGCCAGACTGGAATTAAATCACTGGTACATTTTTAAAATACAGTGCTCACCGGCGGGATCACGCCACAACTTACGAGGAATCACAACGATCACTCACTCATTTGTTCTTTTTATTTGGCTGTAACTGAACGAACAGGTCCCATGAAAGGAAACATCAGCACCAAACGTAGTCCGTGCATGTTTACAGGGTTGGAATCTGTGCCTTGCTCTGGGCTCACGTGTGTTTGTTGGGCTTTTACCTTCCCTTGAAATATGTGAAAGGAAACACACACGTTTTTGTGAGATCTCCTTGGCCTGTCTCATGCCTTCCTGTGCTTTCCATAATATGACTTTATACATGTGAAGTAAAAGTTATCTCACTGAAGTTCCTTGTGTGTTTATAAATCGTATATTATACGGCTGAAGTTCAAACAGCCAGCCGCAAATGCACAAATTTGTCTCACATCATGTCTCATAAAAATTATCGTACGATCAACTCCTATTTATACTCATTATAATGCATTGGGAGTGAAGACTATGAAGATTATGATCTTGTTTTCATGATACAGCCCCTTTTATAACTAGGAGTACATTTAAAGAAAAAAGAGTCCATTATCTATCATGGAAGAACAATTCAGTAAGTATATTCCAACAAAGTATTAAGAACTTTGTTGTCAACAAAGCCAAAGCATTTTACGTCTATCTGGGAAGCTGACATTGGTGGAGCGGGCCAGTTTGACAGAAGTGCAGGGATGAAGCATTAACAGCAACGTTCAGGAGAGACATGTCCATATGGACAACCTTTACACACCTGTGTCCAGTGTGACGCCTCAGTGGCTGGAACCCGGTCCGCGAAGACTGAAAAGGTCCAGTTTCCTCCCACTGTACAACAGTAGCTCAGTGTTCTATACTTGCGTGCGTGCATCCTCTGTGATGCACTGAGGCACTAATGTCTGCACAGGTGCAGCTCAGCACTGGACACATTTAATATTAGTCTTCAGCTTTGTCTGCCCCTTCCAACATCATTAGACTATGCAAACAAACAGCAGGAGAGATGGGGTAAGAGAGAGAACAGGAGAGAGGGAGAGGTGGGGTGGGGGGCGCCAGAGCAAACATTATCCCTCTGAAAGAGCCTATTCATGGGCATCCTCACATCAGAGTGTCCTGCATTCTTCTGCTATTTACTGCAGCCCAGGGTTCCTCTCAGAGGGACAGCAAACGAGAAAAGAAAGCGAGAAGGGGGGGACAGTTGGAGTGAGTGAGACAGAGAGAGAAAGAGAGAGAGAGAGAGAGAGAGAGAGAGAGAGAGAGAGAGAGAGAGAGATGAGAAGCTCGGCTCATGCTTTTAGTCGGAGCCTCTCTAGGCCCATGCTGAACAGTTTCACCAGGAGAACCTGAGGACTTCCTGTTTAATGCCTCGTAACTTCAGTTCCTAGTGCAGTGCCAACACCGGGACAAAGACCTAAAACAGGAACCAACATATTCCTCAGCTGCTCGCCAAGGTCCACTTCTCTGTGACAAGCGAATGCTTTGAATATAGAGAAACTAAAGGAATAAGCTTGTGTCAGTTCCAGGTGCATCCGTCAGTTTCACAGCGTCTGGACCCAGTGCAGCCTCACCACAGAACTGAATGAACTCAGACGCAGCAACAGTCCAACTGCCGGTACAGCTCTCTGCCATATTTCAGCTCACATCTGTTCAGTTACACGATTCACCCCAGAAAATGGCGACCTTTCATCTGAAAATAACCAAAGTTCCACGTGAAATGGCCTGAGATGGCCTCTCTTAAAGGAGCCGAGGGCGGGCGCCCGCCCCTCACCCTGAAACACCTCTCCTCCCAGTGCCCGGTCGGGTCACAGCCCGTAACGCAGCCGAAGCGTGACTGGCACAGCTCCTGTGTTGCAGCTCTCCAAGGAGGAGGAGGAGGAGGAGGAAGATGCGGAGAAGATCCTGTCTGCAGGTCCTTTTATTTTTAGCTGGCTGCAGCTGGGCAGCTGCGGTGTGCGGTACACTCCTGATGTGGGTGGCCTCACCATGCAGCGAGGAAGAGGAGGAGCGGTAAGGAGATGGAGAGCAGGAGAAGAGCAGAGAGATTACTCCAGTAACCCTGCAATTGGCAGTGCAAAATGGTTACAGATACAGCACTGATAAGGAGCAGGATACAAACAAGTCTCAACATCCCCAAGTGACTGTCAAATGTACTTTCTCTCTCTTACGTTTTTTTTTTCTCTCTCTCTCTCTCTCTCTCTCTCTCTCTCTCTCTCTCTCTCTCTCTCTCTCTCTCTCTCACACACACACACACTCACACACACACACACACTGAAACATCATGCTCCATGGCTCTGACTTTGTTCACACCCAGTTCCAGTATACTGTGTGTATGAATGGTAGACAGGAAATGGAGTGCGGTATTAAGGGAGGGCACAGATATGGCAACAGGATATGCACCTCCCTGTGTGGCCATCCCTGAATCTTCCACTGTGTGATAGGTGGTAGTGGTGTAAGAGTAGGTGAGAGGCACACTGCTCCTGCAGTGCTAGACGAGAGGTAGAAACACAGACCGATTGGAAGAGTTTCATTGTACAAGGCCATATTTGCCATACGTTTGCCCAGGTACATGTTTTAGGGCTACAAGCTGAAAAAAGCATCACTTTGCAATGCTTTGTAGACACCTGGACATTCAGTCCTGAAAGAAAGCAGGCCAACATCACCACAAAGAATTTATTAGACCAACAAAGGACACACCTACGACATACCTACCACACAAACCATATGAAATACTAAGTGAACTCAGACACACAGTCTTTCTCAATCACATTTGTACAACATGGACTCAGGAACAGACACACACACACACACACACACACAAACACACACCCACTGCCCTCAGTGAGTCTTGAGTGGGTGTGTGGTAACAATGGTCCGTGGGTTAGTGAAGGCAGATCTGTCTGAGTCTTCTACATAACCCTTTAATATAAGCCCTTTTAAACTGCAGTAGGCCATCAGAAGTCACTATACCCTGTAATTGACCTTAAAAATACTTTTGGAAGAGGTCGGAGGCAATGTCATTGGCCAGTGGCCCAACCGGTGGCTGCGTTGCTGGAGCGCCAAGGAGCCTGGGAAGGCTTCGCCGTGTATATTTAGGGCTCTGTCCTTTGATTGGGGATAAGAGACACACAGATAATGCCAGTCTGCATGTAAAACCACGCACATCTGCCCTGAGGTGCCCCCCTGTGGTACGCACTCCTTTCCCAAGGCCACGGGAAACAGGTCCAGGCTGGCAGGAGACTGACAGGAAGCAGACAGGAAGCAGACTGGAGGCAGACAGGAAGCAGACAGGAAGCAGACAGGAAACAGACTGGAGGCAGACAGGAAGCAGACAGGAATCACACAGGGGGTGGTACTGCCTTTGAGGGAAACCTGGTCCCATCCTGCATTGGGACTCACCCAGCAGCAATGAAATCTGCCTCTTTGATGATACATACTGTTCATCAGAATAAACTAAACCTTTCTTTAATACTATTAAAGAAAAAAAACAACAACAAAAAAAAGCCCAAACTAAATAAAAATGGGAACTAAATCAAAAATTGAAGTGAAAAATGACAACAAATAAACAAAAAACATCAGCATGAAAACTAAAGCTAACTTTAAAATTTCACAGGGAAATAGAAATAAAATGGTAATAAAAACTGCATTAAACACAATCATTGCAATGGTGTACATGTACTACTGGTAGTTGTTTATACATGTTGATTTATTCATGGTGAAATGGTTTTGCTGAAGCTACTGATGCTAAGCTTTCAGGTCCCTATACCTACGAAGCTTCAACTAGCTTCCCAGTCCTGGCGGGGACAAGAGCTCAGGGCTTTCTCCCCGAGCATGGGTCGCGCTTCCACCTCGTGTCCAGGAAGGGTGTGGGCAGTTCCTCGTTTAAAGACCTTGGCACCTGACTAATTTATGTGATGGATCAAAATATAAAATGAGCTCCATGTGTCTTGCAAAGTTTCCAGAGGCCTGAGAGTGATGTAAAGATATAAAGAATCTCTCATAGCACAAACCAAGCCAGACAATTGGCTTCTGCTTTTCGAACATTATATCAAAGCAGATCTAAATTACCCTCTCTCCTGTGGTTAGTTTGTGTTATCATTTGTAAATCGCCTACTAATTATGTAAGACTAGCATGACCACAGTGTCAGCCTCTACAAGTAAAAACTCTAGTCTCTGCCAAACATGTGTGAAGCTACTGTTAAGATTTACTGCAAACTGTTGTAGTGAAAGTGCCTGAGCACTGCGCAGCGATGCACGTCCAGAACCGCTTGAACTTCACGTGCTGTGCTGTGATATTACACAGCACTTATAAAACTTTACATACAACTCCTACAACTCTTCTTCCCTTTCCCATTGTTTTCTGCCATATTGGAAACATTTAAATTCATAAACAATGAAATAGTTGAGTGGATGGGAACACTGCACTCGGGAGCCTATTCATTCTGGAACATTCTGTAATGTGCCAAGTGTGAGCGGTGCTGCATGCGTTTACCGAGCCAAATGACAGCAGTGTAAATGCTTTGCTACCGACCTGCGATCTTTTGAGACTCTCCGCACCCCGTGGCCCTGCGCTATTGTTCCCGAGGTGACACACATGGCAAACCGGCGTATTCTCGCCGCCTTGTAACCAGTGTGGCTGTCTGCCCGAGCTCAGAGGACGCTGAGTTCAGTTATGTAATTCCCTTCAGATGAGGTAAAGCGATATTTCTCCATTAACATAAGCCGTATTCCCCCCAAATGATCCGTCGTTCTTTGAATTTGTTTGCCCCATTCCTCCCCTCTTTGTCGTTCTTTTTGGCACAGGATGAAGGACAGAAAAGCAGGAGGGAAAAAGGCAGACAGAAGGAAAACAGAGGAGGAAGACAGATGAAGTGGACAACGAGGAGGCCATGCCACGTGCCCCGGACGATAGCGACGTCACCGGGACGCTGCCGAAGACAATTCTCACTAATGCAGTGTTTTGGTCAGTGACTAACATTGTGAAATTTTGGGGCAAAAGATTAGGTACATCACAGCCCTTAAACCGGTGCACGTCACTGGCCTAATCAAGATGATGGCCTAATGAATCAGTCAACTGGACACTATGTAGAGATTTCATCCTCTGTAGGTCCTCTGTGCTTTACATGTGCTTTATGCCAGGGCTTGTTTCAGAGGAGAGTTCTGTAAGGTGCTGTATGCTAGAACTGTGTTAGAGGGCCTGTCTATCAGAGCCACTAACTGTAAAGCATGCCCCAGGGATATGTATGAAATTCTTAGTTTATCAGTTTATCCATTACGTTGTTACGGTTGGAGACAGAGCTGGCTTTAATGAAAGATTACCTGTAGGAATGTGTCTCATAAGGTCTGCTGAGGTCCAAAACAAGCCTCACTCTGTGTCCATCACTGCGAAATCTCCGTAATGTTCTCTGAACTTTTTTCTCCCTGCTCCCACATCCCTTAGCTAATTACTCCGGCCATCCTTGCCATGAGTGACATTTTACCCCACTCACTGTTCCGCATCCCCCCTGCCCCACTCCCGATGGCCCTCTGACGGCAGGCAAAGCTAACAGAAACGTGGTTCCTCTACCCCCACTGGAGCGGCTGGACTTCGGAATCTGTGATGGCGCGCTAACTGGCGTGTGGCGCCCTCTTCCCGCTCAGTCAGCAGAGCGACGGGCCAGACCTTGGGCCAGACCTCGGGCCGCCCCGGGCCGCCCCGCTCCTGTGATAGATGAATGATAATAATAAGCGGCGCATTTTCTCTTTGCCGACGGGTTTGCGCTCATTCACCATCAGCTCCCCCTTTTTTGTGTGTTGTTTCTGGAACCTTCATCTTTATTCATCAACCACATAGCAGCGCTATGATGTCACACTGAGGCCCTGGTATTGGCTGGAGGTCATCAGCCACAGCTCGAGCGGGACAAAAACACACCAGAAGAACTCTTTTACGAGGGAACATGAAATTAGTGGTGAATCATCTCTGGCAACCATGTCATTATATTATTTTTTTCTTCTCACCAAAACGATTTCAATTGATCTAAATTTCCGTGAAATCAAACCCAAGTCTAGAAAAAGTGGCTCCGCATCTTAAAGACAAGACAACTATTTGACCATCTAGCCTACTTTGAGGGTTTTTTCTCTCTCTGGAAGCAAAACTGAAATTTTTCAAATGTTTATTCCTCCAAACTACACAAACAGATGTTCCTGGTTTTTTTTTGGTTAATTTGTCAGAGCAATTAAGCATTTGAGAATCATTAAATCTTCAAGCAAAAACCATGAGTGTAAACAGTATATCACTTTAATTACATCAGATGACATATGATGGCAAGAACTATTTTATACAGACAAAGAGATCCGTACCATACTCAGTTAGCTGCTGACCATCTTAAAAGAGCATAATACATACCCACAGTGGGGAAATTTCGAGAGCACGGAACCACGATGATAACATTCTGTATAAGCCATCGTAATGCCAATAATAATGCTTATTATAAACATTACTGTAGTATGTTTTAGTAGTATGCATAATAGCTTAAAATGCTCAGTTGCTTCATCAGTCATTTATCTTGTGGTCCACCTCAACCATACCCATTTTGGTAATTTAGCACCTAATTTACCAAACGTTTTCTAATCTAATTTAATCTACATCTGGACTTTGGTGGCAGTACAGCGTATAGGAGACAACACATGCAATCTTTCTTTCTCATCCTTTGGCTTTAACAGGTCTTGTCTTTAGTGATTCCATTACTGAAATTGTGACCTTGTTTCCTCGCAGATGACAGTTTTATGAATGACCCTGCTGCCCAAACATGGCATGGCACTGATAAAGCTAATAAAGCATTTCTGTACCGACCAGTAAGCTAATTCACAGATCTCAAAAATAGTCTGTATTAATTTGGCACTGTCAGAATAGGAGAGTTAGTACAGGGATCACCATAACAACTGCTCTGGGTCATCTGTAGGATCCAGGAAAGCTCAAATCATTCACCCTCTCCGCTGACCTCTCTGCTGACGTCTCCGACCCAGAGCCGTGAGCGAGGGTCAAGAGGTGTTGGCCTGGAAGCCCTTTGACCCATTGTACAGTGCGCCAGGGGGTGATGAGACACAGAAGGCCGTTTTCCTGAACTGTTAAGAACATTTGGAAGGGGTGAGTGAGAGAGAGAATGCTGCATCAGAGCGCATGCAACAACTTGCCTTCAGACCAGGAACCCGAGCCCTAAAGTGTCCACCGCAAGTGAAAACGCACGCGACCCCTCGACCGACGGCGGTACGACTGAGGCGGCGACTCCACGCGTCCTGTCGGACTCTCGGTCCCTCTACTGTGGGCTTCGCACCCCAGCACCGCAGCTATCGGGAACACATCTAGCCCGACGGAATGTGACCCTGCATTGCTGAGCGCATCTGAGATTTATGGGGCTGCGGCAGGCTTTGCATGTGGCAAGCAGATGGTGGCATCACAGCCTCCTTCTTCTTTCGCTCTCTTTCTCCTCACTGCTCTGCGTATCAGTGCTGATTCTGCAGGCAGCTCACTCCTCCCCCAACCCAAACATGTCACTCATTCTCAGTGCACACCCACGCACACGCACACACACACACACACACACGCACACACGTCTCAATGCAACTCATCATTCAGCCTCCCCTTTCTCTGTTAAACTCCAGCTCCAATCAGCACTCTCATTAGAGAGTTAGCATCTTTCCTGGTCTGCTCACAGCACATGCTCAACACACACACACACACACACACACACAGTCACACAGAATAACCTTCCAGTCAACTTCTCAACATCTCCCCGAAGCCTTCCACAAGGCTCTAGGCCTGTGCATCCAGCCAAATCCCAACCGTAGCCATTACGGCAGGACAAGAGCCAACCAAATCTCATATCAGCTTCAGGGGCCATTTATATTGGCGTGCCTTAAAGGCTAATGTATACAGGCATGCCTTAAAGGCTAATGTATACTGCCACTCATCACTGGATGCCTTCTTGTCATTATTCCTGATTGTGTCTGACAACTGCTAAATGAGACATTTTCCGACACTGCGGCAGCGCCGAGAATAATTTCATGCTTTTCACCTCGATTCTTCATCTTTCCCACGGGGGCCCTGAATCTCATGAGGCACAGATCCGCTCACACACAACCGCCCGTTCTCTTCTCATCTGACACAACTGGACGAGGGAGCGAAGGCAGACACACATGCGCACACACGACTCACGCTCCACAATCACATTCTTAAATGAATGCACACATCCTCACATGGCCACGCGTGAGTATGCACGTGTACAAAAGTACACACAGGCGTGCGTGCACACGGACACGTGCGCACGCACATATCCTCAAGGAGACACACACACACACACACATGCACACAAAGAGACACACACACATACACACACAAGGAAACACACACGCATACACACACAAGGAGACACACACACACACAAGGAGACACACACACACACACACGCACACACACATGCACACAAGGAGACACACACATACACACACAAGGAGACACACACACATACACACACAGGGAGACACACACACACACACACACACACACACAAGGAGACGCATCCTTTTTTAATTCTTCTGAATGTTAATTAATAATAGCTTGAGCTTGCTGGCTCATAATTCCAGAGTGAGTAAGTTTCCTCTCTCTCACTTTGCCCTCGGCGGCACTCCTGCAGAGTGTGGGCAGACTGAGGTGGAACATCAGCTACAAATGTCTTGTCTGTACAACAGAGTCAAGCTGGGTCATGTGGCAGGACGGTACACAGTACGGTCTACATCTATGCACAAGACGACATGGGCTTATCCAGACAATAAACCCAGAGAAACTCTCTGGCTTCCCAGCCTCACTGTCTGGAAAGGCAGGAGAAAATGTGTGCGAGTGTGACCTGCTAGGCGCACTGCCACTGGGAGTCGCCCCTGGCGAGGAGCTGCTCTCCGTTAATCGGACAGAAGGCCAGCATCCCACAGGACTCTCCCAACGGCATCTCTCTCCCCCCGCAGCTCTGACCGGCCACGATGAAAGCTGATCACGCTGCAGTACGGCGCCAGGACTAAGGCCAGAATTCGGCTGGGGGAACTGGTCCTAAATCAGTCTAAAAAGGAGGATTTCGACACAGACTTCTATTGGCTGCACTGGTCCCACTGCAGGGAAGTGGGCAGTGATCCTCAGCACTGCAGCTGTTTAACTGGATACTCCGTGTGATTTATTCGTCCTTCCTCTGGCTGGGAGCTAAAGGTCGGACTCATAGTTGTGGCGGTCGGATGGTGCCGGTGTACAGAATAACGTGAGGTTGCTGAGCGAAAAAAGGAGTTGTTGGAAATAACACTCAACAACAGCAGGTTTTTGGAATGGTGGACCTGGCTGCGCTGTGGCAGCTGACTGTTTAGCCATCTCCCCGTACTCCTGCTTTGTGTATGTCCAAGTGCCTAAAACCCTGTCCCTGTAGTGCTTTTAGTGTGCTCCTCTCTCTCTCTCTCGCACACACACTCTCACACATACAGACACAGCTGTGTTTATACCATTCGAGGAGTGTGTGCACGAGTGCGTCCACGATCTGGATTCGTGTGGCTGCCCATGCCGTTCCACATTCTCACAACTCCACCACATGACCTCAGCAGGAAGGCGTCTAAGTCGGGTGAGAGTAGAGGATGCAGTCTGGACCCAGTCCACCATAGCACTCCCCGCATCGCTCTCTTTCTCTCTCCATCTCTCTTTCTCTCTCGCTCCCGTTTTCCCAGGCTTCCATTCTCCCTCATTTCCTCTCCGTGTGCGCATTTTTCTCCACCTCCACTCTCCTACCTACTGTGCAGTGCGGAGTTCGATTTACTGCCCTCACTAGCAGCAGACTATTGATACAGGAGTGAGCATGACGGAGCTCCTCCTGGCAAAAAGTTTGGATGTGTAAAGTGAAGTTACTGAAGAGTGAGTAGAGGGTCCAGCTGAGACTCTCCTGTCCCGCCCCACAAACACACAAACGAACGTCTGGAGAGGATGTGGATGAAAGCTCTTTATCACACTTATCTCATCTCAGAGCGCAAGACATACACACCCACACACAGAAAATAAATGGCAGTTATCCACATGACACTTCTAAATGAACACACGCACACACACACGCATGGAGCATGACCCTAGGACTAGGGAAGAATCTGGAGAAACCCTAGAGGAATCTGGCTCCGATACCCTGCAGCATATCCAAGTTTGAATTGGAATTGAACGGTCACCATCAGTGCGAATATTTCAGGAACAGTCCATGATAAATGTATTGGCAACAGACAAGCTGTCCTCAAAAGTAAAAAAGTGCATAAGTACTCACACTGGACAGAGTACTGGTACTGACAGAGCTGGTACTGGCAGGGCTGGTACTGACAGAGCCGGTACTGACAGAGCCGGTACTGACAGAGCCGGTATTGACAGGGCTGGTACTGACAGAGTTGGTACTGACAGAGCCGGTACTGACAGGGCCGGTACTGACAGAGTTGGTACTGACAGGGCTGGTACTGACAGAACTGGTACTGACAGAGCTGGTACTGACAGAGTTGGTACTGACAGGGCTGGTACTGACAGAACTGGTACTGACAGAGCTGGTACTGTTATGAACTCACCATGGCCACATAGCCCTTAAATTACACCGGTTATTCTTTTATAAGAAAATTCCCAAAGCTCTGTAAACTAAAGAGAATACATACTGGGAATGCCATAGTACATGGAGATATTTAAGAGCCCTGGAGTGCATGATTGCTTCATGACTACTGGACCAGACACACACACATGCACATGTGCCCATGCACGCACAAAAGAAAAATTGGAAGCAAATTATTCACTGAAGTTGACAGCATAGGTTTTCTTTTATCCACATATAATTCAGTTCATAAGAAAAAGATACATCATAAAAACATACATTTCCCACAAGAAGCGCTTGTTATCCACTTTAAACAGACGTGATTCTTCTCTCTGCACACGGACCCTGGTGACCTCCTAGACGGCACCAGGCCGAGACCCAGAGCTTCTCACCCTTGATGAAGGCCAGAATCTGGAGCTTGTACTTTATGACTGACTCGCTCGATGTTGGTTTAACATGAAGGTGTTTAGAAAAGCATAAAACATGACATATTTACCACATCGATAACACAAGAACTGCGCTGATATTATACAGCTTTTTAAAATAAACCTCCTTTTAAAACCATCAAAGCAAAACGTTTTTTTTCTCGAAAGTCATGAACAAAATGTAACAACAAAAGTAAAATTAGAAAAGATGGAATGAGTATGATTTAAGGGGCCTGCTAAAGTCTGTCAAAACACTGAAGAATTCTATATACGTATGTTTTTTGTGTATGTGTGTATGTATGCGTGTGTCTGTGTGTGTGTGTGTGAGTGTGTGTGTGTGTCTGTGTGTGTGTGTGCATGTGTGCATGTTTATACGTGTATATGTGTGTGTATATGTGTGTGTTTGTGTGTGTGTGTGTGTGCATCTGTGTATGTTCATACGTGTGTGTGTCTGTGTATGTGTGTGTATATGTGTGTGTGTGTGAGTGTGTGTGTGTAAATTACTTGGGAAGGACTGTGTTTTCTGTTATTTGGCTCCCTCCCTACCCTAGCCTGTTGGTTTGCTACAGATTTCCTGTAATTTACTAGATTAGTGTTTGGTGCGATCAATCTCTGAGTCTCACAACCATGTAGATCAGGTCAGAAAATAAGAACAAACAACCTCCAGTACCACATATTCCCACGCAGGTCTTCCTGAGAGCTGCCAGATCTGAGCCAACCTCTAGCCAGCATTCAGTAAATGCCCAGCCAGTATTTAGTGAGCTCTGTTAGCCTGTGCTCAGCCACTGCTTAGCTAGCATTCAGTCCACACAGTCAGGCTCTGTCCAGCATTTGGCTTGCATTTGGCCAGCATTTATAATAATAATAATAATAATACATTTAATTTCAATATACCTTTCAAAACTTCAGTGTCACAGTGCAGAGTGCAGACACTTAAATAAAGCAAAATATACATAATTCGGCAAAATAGCAATATATGTGCAATGAACGGGAAAACAAAGGGAAGGAGTTAAAACAAAGTGCAGTTTTAAGAATATGGCATGGTGGACAAATATGTTTTTATTCTCTTCTGGAATACTCACGGAGAGTCTAAAAGGTACAGGCATAAAGGGAGATGCGTTCCATAGTCATGGTGGATAATTACTGAACACTCAAGCTCCTACCAACAAGAGACAGAACTGAGGAGTGCAGAGGAGTGTAGAGCAGTGTAGCTGAAGAGTGTAGAGGAGTGTAGAAGAGTGTAGCTGAAGAGTGTGGAGGAGTGTTGAGCAATGTAGAGAAGAGTAACTGAGGTGTGTAGAGGAGTGTAGCTGGAGAGTGTAGAGGAGTGTAGCTGGAGAGTGTAGAGGAGTGTAGAAGAGTGTAGCTGAAGAGTGTAGAGGAGTGTTGAGCAGTGTAGAGGAGTGTAGCTGAGCAGTGTAACTGAGGTGTGTAGAGGAGTGTAGCTGGAGAGTGTAGAGGAGTGTAGAAGAGTGAAGGTGAGGGGGATTGTACAGTTCTCAGTGGAGAGTAATCTTAAAGAGGTGTAAAGGAATTAAACCATGAAATGTTTTAAATATTAGGGCCAATATTT
>NC_137500.1:3545000-3585000 GCF_041902795.1 Electrophorus electricus | reverse complement strand
CACACACAGCAATTGCCCAGAAAACAGAATATGTGAAAACCTTGTTTTTTTGTTTTTTTTTTCTTGTTTAATGGTTCCTCACAAGGTTTATATTTCCTTTTATCTTCTTGCAAGCAGATCCACACACACAGGCACGAAGCAGTAAGAACAGAGCCTCACCTTTGCACGCTGGTTGGCCACTCCAAGCTCCAGAGTGTATGCACGCGCGCGGCTGTGTGTCGCGTGTGTGCGCGCATACGCAGCTCTGTTGCCTTCTCTCTCTTTGTCTGAATGACTCCCCTCATCCGCAACTCATCCTGTGGCTTCTGTTCCACTCCGGCGCATGGGAAGGGAGGTTTGAGCAGAGAAGGAGAGGGAGGATGCACAGGATGCACAACAGAGCGCCCAGAATAAGCATCAAAACAAACAGACACCCTGCGCGACGGGCAAATGCGAGTTCCTCCATCACTTCTTCGATTCTTTACATACTCTTCCCCATTTAGTGCAGTTCTAAGAAATTCCTACTTCCCAGAAATCCCAGTGCCCAGAACTTCTCTGCAGTTCTTTTTCCTTCTTCCACTGAGTGGTTGCGCTACACAGCTAACACTCTTTCCCCATATGTTGCCCCCCTCATCTTTCTGCTGTGCACCTGGATGAGGGGCGCACACCTGTCTGGATCTTATTAAATGAGGTGATGAATCCCAGAGGAGTTGCTGAAATTCTCTTCCTCTTTTCCACAAACTTCTGATGTCACTGCTTCATTAGTGTGCTGGTGAAGAGCCTCCTCTCTCTCTCCCTCTCTCCCTCCCTCTCTCTCTCTCTCTCTCTCTCTCTCTCCTTTTCCTTCACTAAGTCTCCTCTTTCTTCTCTTACTTTTTTTTTCTCTCATGACAATCATTCTTTTCATGCGCTTCCACTGTTTGCATTGTGATCATGTCAAATGCATTAAGCTTTTATCACTTCCACCCGCCAGCTTTCATCAAGCCTTGTCTCAAAGGGAACAATGGAACACAGAATCTGAGTGCAAACACCTAAAAAAGAAAAAACAGGAATAAGAAAAAGAAAGTCTGTTTATTTTTATAACTCGTAAAGGCCATTAGACCATATTACCATCTGCACTTTCTTGCCACAACATTTTAAATCTCGTCTCATTCAGGCCGACAGTTTACTAAAAAGTCCCCTCTGAGAGCACTAAAAAACAGATAACAAAATGCTGGAGATCATTTTTCCAGTGTCTTGGCCTTTGTCACGGTGTAAGGCAGGATTTTCCCAGCTGTAGAAGACACGTCTTCTCAAAGAGTTTATGGCCCAGAAAGATTCCTTCCAAGATGTGAAGAATGCTGTGCATCGATTGGCTGCTGCTAGCGTCCATTAAAGTCTCTTCCTTCGGACTCTTCCTTCCTGGGCATGACCTTTCTTTTAGGGAAGACCCGAGCCTGGAAACCCCAGGCAGACGGGCCTGCTGAACTGTTGAACTGTCACTCGACTCTTAGGTCTTAACCCTAACTATTGCAAATAGGTCTGCGTAGCTGAACGGTAACGCAGGCAAGTGTCCAGCAGCACCCCAGACTGTGTGGAGAACGCCAGTTCCACTTAACTGACAACAGGACACTTCACGGCGAATATGCCGTGTCTTTTCCGAATTCAAAATAGCCATTTGGGTTACAACTTTACAGAATCAAAGTTGGCAGTCGCTCTGCGGCTAAAACGCACTCGACCTCTTCACAAGCATGCCCGGATTTCAGCCTGCTCCGGACTGTTCCCTTTTTAGCTTCTGCCCAAACCTCATGAAGCTGAGCAGGACTGGACACTGCTGTGAACTGTTTCTGGAAAAGGTTGCTCATTAAGAGAAAACAAACATGACCTAGATCTCGTAAACAAACCAGCAGATGCCATGGCTCTGCAAGACGTGATCGGCAGAGAAATCCCACATGAAACCCTGTAATGTAATTCCAGTTTAAGCGCATATCAGCTCCCATATTCCAACGGAATGAGCTGTGTAATCTTTCTCCCTAGTTTACTTTTAATTACGGAAATTTTATGAACTTACGCAATAGCACAAAACATAAGGGTTTCACAAACAACCTAAATATCGGAATCAAACTGACTAGTCAGTGTAAATGCGCAGCTTTGATTATGTGGGAAAAGATGATTGTAGCACCGATAGGGGCAAATCCAAAATCAGAGTCGTTTATACGGTCCAGGGTCATAGAGCCGACATGGAGAGTATGAGGAAACATGATTAAACAAAACCAACACACGAAGGCACACACAGGGAGCAGGCTAGGAAGTAAGGCTAGGAAACACAGGCTAAGATAAACACAAAGACACGGAGTACAAAGAAACAACCATAAGGAAACGCATTCAAACAGTCCAAACATTCAAACAATGAAACATTAATTCAAACAAATGAACAGCCACGACCAAGGCACACAACAGAGTTTAAATACATCAAATTCACAAAACTAGAAACAAAGGACAGGTGTAAGCGATCAGTGTGAGGACAAAACAAAACTATGGAACGGAACAAAACACAAGACATGGAAAACACAGAACATGGAAGGGACTGATCGTGACAATGATGTTTGCCAGTAAGGCAGACACTCTGATGTCAGAGTGTTAAGTGTCACACACACACATGATCTTTTCAGTAATATTGACATTATCTTGTTATTAAATGTTTTAATCATGGTCACCATGGTTATTCTTATCTGCCTGCCTGGAACTGTTGATCTTATCAGTAAACAAAATATTTTTGCTATCATAACAGTCACATTCTTACATTACTTCATAACTTCAGAGAGTGTTCAGTTCTTCCCCTTTTGATTTTAATGGTGTGTGAGTTTGTTTCTGTCTGTGTGTATATTCCAGGGCTGCAAAGAAACAGGACACTTCTGTAAAAGCATTTAGAATGCAGCAGCTGCTAACTGATCTCTGCTCTGTAATCACAGCAAATTACCTTTTTATATTTACCCTAAAAGACTGATGGCTCCAAGACTGCATCCAGCAACACATTTTTAAATTAATCTGTGAATGATTGTAAACGGAAACAAGCTGAATTAGAGCAAGTAATGACAGAGTGGACTATTTAATTTAAAATATATACTTTTGTGTTCAGTTGATCTATATAGTTCATCATCTATGATATTGCAGGTGATTCCTGATAGCAGTTAATGAGTAGTTAAAAAAGGCCATACACATTTAAACAGATCTGAATGACCGTTCACACAAACAGCGGGTTCAATCAGTATAAAGAGCACTAGTTGCAGAGATGAGATCTACTCCATTTTGCTTCTAAAAGCATGTCACATGGTTTCGAAGTAATGGGATGCAGGTAGAGCTTGTTGCTAAAGGATACAAACATAAACTGTGGTCAAAGTTGTATGAGATAATATGGAATGTGTTTAATTTACTTATTTATATAACAGTGCATACCTGGAGCATCTCTCACAAGTTTCCAAATCGGATTTAAACACACACACACACACACACACACACACACACACACACACACGCACACACACACACATACACCGTATTACTTTGATTAAAAAGCGATCACAAAGATGTATTTACAATAAAAATGTTGTGATGACAGATTGACAGTGTATTCGCAGTGATACTAGACTTTTTTTGTACAACCACTTCACAAAGTTTAGACTATGTTTAGCTTATACAGTGAGGTTGACTGACAGATGCAGATACAATCGGCAATTGGTTGAAATGCAGATTGAGTTCTTCTGTGGGTCACTGTTTCCAATCACACCTGCTCTTTTATTTATCTGCCCACGGCAACAGCTGGGCCAGTTCAGACAAGTGATCACAGAGCAGCGCACGGCACTGATGCTTGTCTGCTATGATTCTGACGATGATATGTATTTGTGGTTTAGGGAGTCTTATTCAGACCAGACCTCGAGTGCATATTACGCCCTTCAAAGTACACAGGAAGCCACCATAGGAAGAATTGTTCTCATTTGACAATTGCACTGGAATCAGAGGGCCGCCATCGCAGAAAAGTGGGTGTCCAGGTAATGGCAACAGTTGGCTAGAAGTGCTCTGCAAAGAAGCCAATGAGGGAATGTTGCACGTTGTACCCATAACCGAAACCAATCATATCGCTCGAGCTAAACCAAGGCAAATGTGGCTAACGAGTTGACTAACAGGTTTGGCATTGATGGGACCTCATTTAATAAATTTTAGAGTCTGGGATATAACATGGAGAGCCAGGTGTAGTTATGCCAGGAGAGATTACAGATTATATTACCTTCAGGTTTGTGAAACATGGCTGTCATTTTTGAATTACTGCTATATTAATACATGACACTTTTCTTTTGATAGAATGTTGGATGTGTTTCGCATTCTCCAGGGTATTTACATAGTGCACTAGGTGCATTTGGTGCATTTGGTGGAAGGAGGTCTTTTTCCTGTCCATTTGCTATTTCAGTGGGCAGAAATGTAAGTGTTTGTAATGTGGATGCGATGGCACACCTGGTCACAGCCCCAGGTGTGCCATCGCATCCACATCACAAACACTTACATTCCAATTTCCTGACACAGTTTTTAAAACCCACTTTAAAATGATGCTAGAGACCCACTCTTAGTTATGACCAAAAGTGTATTTTCCTGAGTTGAAATGAGTCAGGACACAAAGGTTCTGTCCAATTTCTTACAATTCTTTTGGTGTTGTACACTCCAGACTATTAAAAACAGGCTACTTCCCAAATAAGTACAAACCCACTGTAGCTACTAAATGTGAATCTGAACGTTGATGTGTTATTTTGCTTGCAGCTTCTTGCCAAGCTACACCTGCTGATAATATGTTAATTCCAACCCAACCCCTGTGTCGCGATTTTATGCCTTATTTTTAAATTTGTGCTATGATCATGAAAACATGGCCTTGTGTTTAATATTGTAATTGTGGGTGAGCTGTGATGGATTATGTCGCTCTTTTGGGGATATAAAAACCATTAAGATAATTAACCAGTGCATGGCTGGAGTACAGACACAGACAAATGTGGTTTTTGTTTCTAACTGTTTACACAACACTGACAGCTAAGAACCATGAAAACCATTAGAAGGATAATGGCATTGGCATCGGTGTTCTAAAGAAGGGCATTCAAGGCTGTTTGCGTCTTTCAGCCTTCCCTGGGAGCCGGCCCAGCCGAGCGGCTTGCCCGGGCTTCCATGTGCTTCTGAATGAGACATGCATAGGGCGCAAGGAATTGAAAACATGGGATGTAAATGAATCTGCTTCCACTTAGCTGGGAACATTTGGCCAGGAAGTAAAGCAGCACCATATGGGTTGGTCCTCTTCGGTCTGTCAGTTATTAACTGAAGTCAATCTGCCGTTCATATCAATGTTCAAAGAGGTCCGGCCCAGGGAAGTCTGGGGTGGAGACAGTGGAGTATCAGAGGTGAGGGTGTTTGGGGTGGAGACAGTGGAGTATCAGAGGTGAGGCTGTCTGGGGTGGAGACAGTGGAGTATCAGAGGTGAGGGTGTTTGGGGTGGAGACAGTGGAGTATCAGAGGTGAGGGTGTCTGGGGTGGAGACAGTGGAGTATCAGAGGTGAGGACGTTTGGGGTGGAGACAGTGGAGTATCAGAGGTGAGGGTGTTTGGGGTGGAGACAGTGGAGTATCAGAGGTGAGGGTGTTTGGGGTGGAGACAGTGGAGTATCAGAGGTGAGGGTGTTTGGGGTGGAGACAGTGGAGTATCAGAGGTGAGGACGTTTGGGGTGGAGACAGTGGAGTATCAGAGGTGAGGGGTCTTGGGTTGGCACACAGATGTACATCTAAGGGTTCTTCATGGTAACTGATGGAGAGGTTGAGGACACTTAAGATCAAAATGACCCAAGAATGGGCTCAGCTTTTTAGACTCCATTACTGCACTAAGAAGCAGTGCACTTCATGCAAGAAGGTGCAGGGCGCAAAAGAAGATGCCTTCTCATACAACCGTGATATACACTATGAAGCCTACCACACAGAGTGGCCACTGGAAAGGAATGGTACTGCACAACTGACTAGAGCGCTGTAACATCACATCTCATAACCATAATAACAACAATGGATATGCAGAATCATTAACAATGACGACAAAATACAAAATAGGGTGAATTTAAAAACTTGGCTTGATGCATTCCTTCCTTTGGGGATACCTTTCAGTTTCTGACTCAGTACAGAGACAGAATCACAACATATAGGTCACTGTTTAGTTCACCTGTCATTAACATTGTCCAGCAGCCAGACGGCCAGGTGCAGGTCTATGGGCACCTGTTTGGGGTGCTTACCGAGGGTTGGTGATCTGCCTGGTCCAGCACTGATCCTAAATGTGGATCCTGTTGCCGTGCCCACAGAGAGACAGAGAAGGGACCACAGACCACAGCAACATGCAATTATCCCAAACAAGAGGGCCAGGCCAAAGTTTTTCCACTGAGTCAAACAACAACACACATACACATGCGAAAGTACACTCAAGCTTCTCTGTCTAGAATTTCAACCATTGCCTCTTTTTTTTAATAAATGCATTTCTCACCCTCTCTGTCACTCACACCCCGCACAGCTCATGTCTCACGCGCTGCTCACAAACACATGCCCAGAAAACCATTACTTAGACAAGAATGCACACACTGTCACCTGTACCTTTAATCAAACAAACTTGAACAAACAAACAACAATCACACACAACTCTCAGCCACACTCAAATCACACATATTCATCCCAACACAGACGGGTGTAACCCATTTCTAACAGTGCTATTTGCAAAGCACATTATCACCTTAGTTGCACACTACTGTCCCCTCTCCTCTTATAACAGAGGCTCCTGTGTTCGGACATTTCTCTGGTAGTCAGCACGCAGGCATGTGTGCAGGGTTGGCGTGCAGCAACATTCCACACATGCCCTGGAGGGTTACC
Organism: Electrophorus electricus; assembly: GCF_041902795.1. Classification (NCBI taxonomy): domain Eukaryota; kingdom Metazoa; phylum Chordata; class Actinopteri; order Gymnotiformes; family Gymnotidae; genus Electrophorus; species Electrophorus electricus. The sequence continues at coordinate 3,578,111 of NC_137500.1, read as the reverse complement.
TGAGAGTGGCCAAGCCCAGCCAGGTAATGCGTGCCGCGTGCATGCACGCTGGATTAGCCTTGGAGGCTGTCCAACGATATCGGTGCTCACCCTGTTTTCTTAGAATGACCCACCGAGGGAGAGGGGTGGAGGTTGTGTGATCAAAGGGGTGATTGCGCGTAGGCCTTTTTATGGAAGCTAAGCAAGCCCATATGTTTTGAATGAGGCCAGTCTGCCTGCAACCTGGACACTAACACACTGACATATTATATAAACCGTCATATTCATTACAGAGACACTCAGAGACAAAGGGATTTCAGGCTTATTTTGGGGTACATGCAATCTGCAATCTGCCATTTGTTCCTATTTTGGTTGTTTTTTTGAGTAAACAGAAACATAATTGACAGTAATTTGATGCTCTTTGGTAAATACCATAAAACTACATCTACCATGTACGTGTTGATAATTAAAGTCGGTGTGCTATTACTATTAGTTGACCAAAGGCTTATAAGTGTGTCATGGCTGGATTTAAACTCATAACTGCTTAAACCAAAAGTTTACCATCCAGTTCCCTGTGGAGAGAGCAGAGAGTCACCCCAGAGTACTTAAAACAAGCCATGTTCTACGCAAGCACCACACTGTCAAGAGGTCTTGATTCCCACATAAATTCTGCTGAAAGCCCAACCACTGGCACAAAGTCGGTGGTTAAGCCTGGGAGCCCTGTTTCTGGGTTTACGATGGCGACATCTCAGTGAAGCTGGGAGATTACAGCACACACTGGGCCATACATTGTCTGCGTTCGGCAGTAGTGAACAGAAAGGCTCTCCGTGACCTGGTGAGCTTGCATACAGAGGGGCTGCACACAGAAGAAAAGACAAACAGGCAGCAGCAGCAGCAGCAGAAGCCGGAGCACCTTCAAAACATGGGAGAGTGGCTCGCTAGGCCTGTGACTGTGATTCAGATCTAATTCAGTCGAGAGAAATGTGGGATTGGGAAAGAATGGGACATAAAATGGATACAGATGGAAGGCTTGCTTTGAAAAAAGAAAATAAAGCCAATATTTGCCAGAATAAGCAGCTTTGATTTGTAAAGTAAAATCAGTGCTTCTATGTGACATTTCTGTGTAAATTCTAGGACAAGGATGTATTTACACAGCAAAAATCTATTAGGGAAAATGGAACACAATGTGGTCATCACTTTCATCCCTCAGTTCTCTGTCAGTTTCCTCTCGCTTTCTATAATTCCAATGTGAGCTGTTCCAACATGTCAGGCATTATGTCCAGGTGATAGCTACAGGCCCTGCTGAGACATTCCTTAAAACGTTTCATTATGGCCTGCAGCTCCATGGCTTGATGCATGTTAGATCTGTGCGCTAAACCTCAACAGTGAATCCATCTAATTTTTCATGAACACGCAAGAAAGACAAGGCTTTATTGGATGATGTCATTTCGTGAAGGCATAGTGCCTTTAAAAGTCATAGCAAAGGGTGCTTGAAGGAATCTTTGCATTTAGGAATGATGGGTTGTTTTGCTTTTTAAATATGATTTGGGAGTTCTCTTTTTTTCTTTTTTGAACCATAATGCCAAGAGACCTAGATTGGCACACCGGTCTATATGATGAACCTCTGTTCCTTAAAACAACATATTTATCTGTAAGATGTACTCTGAGCAGGAATATTAACTGCCCTGTATGTTTTCCTGTTTGCATGGAGTAATGATTTTGATGATTGTATTGTACATTATATATTGTAATAGTCTGAAAAGAATGGCTTATTAGTTAAGCTGCCACAGTTTACCTATCAAGACGTTAGGAAAATATATTTTAAAAAATTCAAACCTTGGCACCATACTGTTGCCCAGAAATTCCAGGATAAAAAATGATTTCTACTCTACTGACTTAGTATTTCAAGTTGTTTCGGGCTTGTCATTTGGTTTGACACTGATTGTCTAAAGAAAGTTAGACCTGTCCTGTAGGTAATTAAAATGAGGTGAATTTGAAAAGGGTCTTGTTAAAACTCGCCGACCATTCCTGATAAATGTTAGAGAAACACAGTGTGTTGTGTGCAGCGTTAGCGCAGAACATGGCTCACAGCGATCTGGACAGCTTGCCCTCGGGTCTTGAACTGGTCCATAATCTTAGTGTTTTCCAACATTGTGCCTTAAAATTGTGCAGCCGAACCAAATGTCCCATGGGTCAGGAGTGCATGCCAAACAGAGCCTGTGGGGACTGGTCACTCCACATTCTGAAAAGGTTTCAGTAGATGTTATCGTAGTCTAGTTATCGGGGCAAAAAAACTAGTTAGCTATAGGCTAGCTTTTGTGTACTGAGAGAGTAAACTGACTTTTATGAAGGCACTAAACACGGAAAGTTAAATTAATTCCTCGGACACAGAGTGAAGTAATTAAGAAGCATAATACCAGCACCTGCATCACTCTCAGAAGACTGCATAGCAAGGGTGGAAGCACACAGCCACACCACCCTAATGACACTACCCATCTGTCAGCAGAGGCAATAAGAACAGCCTGTCACGCACGGTCGTGGTTCCCCCTCAGTGGTGCCTGCACGTTAACTCTGAGCGGAGCCACACTTATCAGTCACCCGTGGGGGTGTGGCCAAAGCAAGGGCTGAGGATGTGAGTGGTGAAAGACACCCACTCATCTCAACTCCACTACCATTCTTTCTCCATGTAGCCCACTGACAGGATCGCTGCTCAACTTTACCCAAACCTCCACACCCATGGAGGTGTCAGAAAAACAACTCTGAAAGGAGAATCCAAGCTCACTGAAAGATGATCTTGGAAGCTTATTTAAGGCTGGGAAGACAGGGATTACAGAATATCCGTCACTTAAACCTTTTGTTGGCTTTGTCAGCTCATAGATGATGGTGAAAACGCATAGTGAGAATGCGGCAAATTGAAAGTAGGTGACATTGGTGACATGCATAAGGTCTGCAGGAGGATGGGCCGAATATGAATGTTTTTGCTTGTTAGCGGCGGCGGCTGATGTCACAGTTATCAAAGACTACCCTCCCTCGGCCTGACGGGCTCCACTCACCATCAAACAACAGATGACCCAAGAATCCACGCACAAAATATCAAGCCTATGACTTTGTTCTCCAGTGAGGTATCCCCAGCATGAGGAACGAACGATAGCAATTCATTCTACCGTGGCAGCATCGCAGCACTTTGTCCCTGTGCTCACCCTTCTTATCCCCCTGAATGTCTCATCTTGAGGCCCAAATGGTTCAGCCCTGCGGAAAGCCTGTTTTCTAAAGTCTGAAGTTACCGTTCTGCTTTGATGTGTGTTTTCCGAGAAAAGACAGCGATACCCGCTAACTATCTGTGACTTATTACTCCAACAACAAGGTTCCCGAGGGGCCAAAGCTTATTAATAGACATTTTTCACCGTATCTGACCCCAACGTGTCTCTCAATGTGTAAAGAACAGGGCCACTGTGGTGAGGAGTGAGGCATGAGGCTACAGGGATGTGACATCCATCACGAATGCTTGCAGGTGAGGCACTGAGGCTGACAATGGTGTGCGCACACCATCTCACTCAAATCTACTTATTATCCAATATTTTTCAGAGGATGTGATGTCATCCTCACAAATCAGGTCCATTACAGCTGCACCATTCATCAGATCTCCTGCCAAACATCCACATCTCTAAATGTATTAGGAGTAACTATAATAGGAAAATGTTCATGAAAATGATAATGATGTAGACAGTCTGTTTTAAAATGTAACATGGGCAGGTGCGAGAGAAGCCATAAACTATGAGGGAGGAGATGTTAATTTTTGCAATAAATAAAGCTTGCATATTAATATTCCCCAATATGGTGATGAAAGATCACATTTTCAAAGTCACTGTATTACAGCACAAAACAATGTCCTACAAGATTCCTATAAAAATCTAAATGTTTATATGTTTAAGTTTATATGTTTATTAAGTGGTATTACAAATCCCAGACTATATAAACCTAACAGTTTATATAAGTCAAGTGAATAACAATGTGCCTGTCAAATAAACTAATAAAAAAGAAAATTTCATCCTATGTGGGAAGCTTAGAGGAAGCTTTTTTGTGCTGAGAAAAATCCATTTCTCAGACTCGGCAGATCGGTGTCCTCTCAGCTCCCTGACGTTTCAGAGACTTCTTTCGTGGCTTCTAAACCTCATGTCTTTGGCCTGCACTCACACTCTATTTATGCAAGGAAATAAAGCCAAAAAGTCAGCCCCTCCTAAATCTGTAAACTGCAATTAAGCTAAATTCCAAGTTTATTTCCAAATGGCGTCCCTGCTCCAGACCATGCGAGAAACTGGAGTCTAAAATTATCACACTTTGGGTCAGGCAGCCCATGAGAAGTCAGTCCATCTACTCTTCTCTCCAGGCCCCATGCGCGTCCCCTGTCTGATCAGACTAGAATGGGTTAATTTCAGTCCCACTCTCTGATCAGACTAGAATGGGTTAATCTCAGTCCCACTCTCTGATCATTCTAGAATGGGTTAATCTCAATCCCACTCTCTGATCATACTAGAATGGGTTAATCTCAGTCCCACTCTCTGATCATACTAGAATGGGTTAATCTCAGTCCCACTCTCTGATCATACTAGAATGGGTTAATCTCAGTCCCACTCTCTGATCAGGCTAGAATGGGTTAATCTCAGTCCCACTCTCTGATCAGGATAGAATGGGTTAATCTCAGTCCCACTCTCTGATCACACTAGAATGGGTTAATCTCAGTCCCGCTCTCTGATCACGCTAGAATGGGTTAATCTCAGTCCCACTCTCTGATCAGGCTAGAATGGGTTAATCTCAGTCCCACTCTCTGATCAGGCTAGAATGGGTTAATCTCAGTCCCACTCTCTGATCACGCTAGAATGGGTTAATCTCAGTCCCACTCTCTGATCAGGCTAGAATGGGTTAATCTCAGTTCCACTCTCTGATCAGGCTAGAATGGGTTAATCTCAGTCCCACTCTCTGATCACGCTAGAATGGGTTAATCTCAGTTCCACTCCCTGATCAGGCTAGAATGGGTTAATCTCAGTCTCACTCTCTGATCACGCTAGAATGGGTTAATCTCAGTCCCACTCTCTGATCACGCTAGAATGGGTTAATCTCAGTCCCACTGGCTCTGTCTCTACCACACTGTGGAATATATGATAGGTGACAAATAAAAAGAAAAATCTCAGGAGATAAAGGCAATGACAGCAGTTATGGGCAGATGCAGGAAAGGTGAAGATTATACAATGACAAATTTCTTCTTGCATTCTAATCCACCTTTGTGGAAGAATAAGGGAACGGTAGAGTTCTGTTTCTTTTTTACACGAAAGAATACTGCAAATGTAAACAGAGGTGTAAAGAATGTTTATATTAGGCCAGTACAGATGAGCAGAAATGAGTGAACTGCACAGGAAGAGGTGTTACCCAGCACATCAGAGAGCCTAAGGGGGAAGACGCTGTTATGTAGGTGGGGCTGCAGAGGTCAGCAGAGGTCAGCAGCTCAGCTGTGTACTGACTGGTCTGGAAGTGAAGGATGCATATATGATTCGCTCCACCAGTGAGCAGCAGCGTCTCGAGCAGGTCGCAGAGTGACAGGCATGTAATCGGAAGTTCCAACAACTGTGTCATTTCACCAAATTCTTGCTGGGACGGTGGTGATCAAAAACAAAACAAGATTTAGATTTTTATAGTGGACTGAGTGAGCGTGAACCCAAGATTATGCCTTAGCCTACGTGGTCAGAGGTAGAAAACACAGGGAGGGCGTGCACACAAACAAGCGCACATACGCACACGCACACACACACACACGCACACACACACAGACACACACGCACACACACACAGACACACACACGTGTGCGCACACACACGCACACCCACACATACGCGCACACACACACACACACAGTCAAGCACAACTGGTCAAGAAGGTGGCATATTTACCTTAAAGGGCTGATCTTGATGAGTCAGTCTGATTGCTCTGAGACAGACAGAAGAGCTGAGCTCAGCAGATCTGAAAAAAATAAAACCAACACTAAGAGAAAAGAACCCACTGATATCTGGGTTTCGATATCTAGGAAAACCTTGTTTTCCATGATTTGGCATCCGTTTAAAGAGAAGGAGGAGTGAGGGGTGTTTCCCTTTAATTGCGTGCATTATTTATTTATTTTTTTACAGCCTTGTGTTCTTTTTTTTAAAATGATGTTTACTGTTTATTTCACACAGACATGAAAGTGCTCATTCACCAACAGGCTTACTGACGTCTTCGACAAGGAATTTATTAGACCAAACACTGATGCGCAGTAGGATAAACTTCCAGAGCACAGGGTAGGGAGGCCGTCACCACACAGATTAATTATAACCAACCTGGCAATCCAGGACGTGAACAGTTCAGAGTACATAGCTGTGAAAATAAACCAAAATCTTACTATTTGAGAATTTTGGTCAGATGAGGTGTGTTTTAGTCAGTGAGAATAAAAGGAAACTGGTTTGTGTCCGCTGTTTCACATGGGGTGATCCGTTCAACATGTGGACAGACACGCCTAAGACCGCTGAGGTTCAAAGCTGCTCAACACATGTGGTGCCAATCTGTGCAAATGGACATACAGTCGACAGTGCTACAGGTGTGTGTGAGAGAGAGAGAGAGAGAGAGAGAGAGAGAGAGAGAGAGAGAGAGAGAGAGAGAGAGAGAGAGAGAGAGAGAGAGAGAGAGTGAGAGTGAGTCAGTCAGAGTCAGACATATTCAAAGGTAGATAGCAGCAACCATAATCATATATATATATAAATATACAAACTCAAACTCACTATCACAAGCACTTAAACCTGTAAGCATACTTTAAAACACATCTTCAGCGCTGGATGGAACAATTTATTATGGACGAGTCTGAAAGAACAACCTGTGAAATGTTATTTCCCATGAAACTTTATAAAAGTGTCCTATGATAAGCAATTAAGGCTAATAACCAAAGATAATGAGTGAAGACCATGCTAAATCAAGACATTAGACAAAAATCTTAGAAAAACACATATTTCTTCAGGCATGGGAGTGTGTTTGTGTGTTGGATGGCGTGACAAACAGCTGCAGACTAATATGAGCTCACTGTCCTTAAGGGTACAGTGCCTGCCAATGAATGAAGATGCAGCCTCAAGACAGAGAAGTAGGAGCAACTCCTCAGCAGAGCCTGGGAAAGGTCACTGTTGGCTGTGAGGGTGTCTGAACACTCTGGGGCCTAAACCCTTGACTCATCTATGCTCCACAGTCTTACAAAGTACACCAAACAATTGTTTAAACAACATACACAAGATAAGTCACACAGCTGGTAGCGTGCCAGAGTACGCTTGGTATGGACAATCCTTATAACACTAACAGCAACGATATACAAATTACAATAACACGCAAGCACACAAATGAATATGTGCACACACACAAACACATCCACTCAATGTATTGGGGTTAATCATACAGTGTGTTTAATCTAGGGCTGGGATTAATCATAGAGTGTTTTTAATCTAGGACTGGGATTAATCATACAGTGTGTTCAATCTAGGACTGGGATTAATCATAGAGTGTGTTTAATCTAGGACTGGGATTAATCATACAGTGTGTTTAATATAGGACTGGGATTAATCCATGACTGGAAAACTTCCACTAGTCAGTAAACTTGTGGTAAATATCTATAAATGTTATTGCACGTGATTTTTAAAATCTGGATTAAATTGGATCGATCCATTATATGTATTCAGTTTCTGTTTATCATTTTCCGTGCACCTTTCATTTAGAGAAGCCCACACTAGACACTTTTCAACAGTTATTAAACAGACAGTGAGACACACTTTTAGACACATGTAGAATCCAGTAGGTCTTCACATCTGTACCACACATTGAAGCCGTCTACCACATATTCCTCATGAATTATTACAGTTTTAAAAGCTGAGGGTAAAAAAGGGTCAGATATACAGATACAGCCATGGTCAGACAAAATAGGCCCTTTTTCCATTTGCTCATACGGGGGTCATGATCACAGGTTTACACTGTCTGGTGCTCTCCAGTTCAGCAGGCAGTCTATAAAATGTACAGTCTGTTTGGGACATTAGGGACCAAATTTATGAGCACTGTATCAAGCCTCCGTGTCCCTGTGAGATCTGAAGGGTCACCCTGCATGGCCCAGAGAAAACACACAGCACTAAGTAAGGCTAACTACCTGGATTCTCCATGCTGACCTCACTGTTACACACACTGCCCTGCTAAACACCCAGAAGATAGCTGGGAACACTTTCCAATGCCTGAGCCAACAATTCAGTCAAAAGTGCTAGAAAATCTCATGACAGATTTATAGTTGAAACTATTTACCAAATGTGTATTAGACATAATATAATATCATATTTGCTCATTTGTATGATGATGTTGTATGGAAGAAAAAGTTGGTTTAATGATTTAGACAGGATACTGCATGCCTATTCTCACTCACGTAAACCTGGATTTCCTGGTTCTGATCACTGCTATGTTTTTCATATTATTTTTGAGCTCATGTGGTTGCAAGCAGTAACCAATAAAATAAACAGGTAGTTTTGTATAAACAGGTTATTCATGAAATGCACTATTTTCATGGGTATAACTGTCTTTTAGCACCATTCTTAACTCTCACCCATTCTGTTTACATTTATGGCATTTGGCAGACACTCTTATCCTGAGTGACTTACTTAGTGCTTTGTCACCAGATTAGTGAAATGTTTTCACCTGTCTTATATTTTGCTTTCCTCACCAGTAGTATTTAAGTCTGGACTTTTGTTCATTCCAGTGAGAAGAATTGCCAACGTTATCTCTGGTTTACTGAGTGTTCTCGTCCTGTGTTAGTCATCTTTGTGTTTTTGACCCTCTCTCAGATTATTGCCTTTGCTTGTCTGTGGGTTACCTTTTGCATTTCTCCATTTTGATTTTGGTCTGCTCTGTTCTAGTCTTTTGGAATTGCCCAATACTGTTTTGGAAGCAGCCGCGTAGATTCCTGTCCTACTGATTTCTTCTTTCAGTAGTTCCACAAATCCTCATAAACACTGATCAAAAAAGTCTTGGTCAAACCTTGTAATGCAGAATGAAGTTGGCCTGCAGTTGTATGCATGGAAATATAGATACTGCTGTAGTAATGCAGTAATGTACATGATATTTATTCGGCCAAGTATGCTCTTATCTGTGGTGTTTGTGTATTGTTTTTGGCCCTATTTATTCAGGTATATGCCATCAAGTGTAGCTCATGCTTTATGTCTGAAGTTACATGATGTTCTCTACTGCAGCTCTTCGTGTGGGGTGCCTCAAACGTCCACGTAGGGCACCATTTTATTTTATTTTATATGCTTTCCTTTGGTATGCCTAATATAGCATTTTAATATTTCTCTGCTGATGATACTAAGTTGTATTTAACTGAAATTAAAAACATAAGACTCTTGTAGATTGGTAAATCTAACTGGTTGTCCAGCACTGATACAGGACTCAATGGCTTACATTTTATTTTGATAATAATATAAAAACCTTTCTTGTTGGACCTAAAGTTACAAATAGCGCTCATGTCTTTCCATTGTTAAATGCTAAACCCTTTTTTAGAAATTCAGGTACCTTCTTTGACCCATTTCCACTTTTCGTCTTCAGCTCATAAAATTCAGCAGCCCATCTTCTCACTGCAACTAAGCGTGGGACCATGTTATTCCACATAACTCCACTGTTGGCTTCTCTTCACTGGGGCGACTTTTACAAGTGTTTTCAAAAACTTGGTGCCATCCCACTATGCTCTGCATGAAGTGGCCCCTACAGGCTCTTCAGAGAGCCCTTTGACTGTCAAACCTTTAGGGTTCCTAGATGTTATTAGAAAAAAAAAGATCAAATAAAAGACTGCTTTTGCAAAATATTAACTTTGTAAAGTTCAGATTCTGTGAGTCTTGTTAAGAAATGTTTAAAGATCTGTTTTTATTTGCCTGCTCTTAGTGACCACTGAGTCATGTTGGTAAGTGTAATGTCACAGCCTGTGGTCTGGGATTGTGTTTTATTGATTGAGTGATGTTTGTGCGTTTTGCTTTGTGATGCACTATGCTATATAAAAACAATATTTACTTAGTTGCTCACAATATAAGATATGGTTAAGTGAGCCAAGTGAAAGTAGTCTGGAAGACCAGGATCTGATATGGGGACCTGAGGGATTAAACAGCAGAGAGGAAATAGGTGGCAGGTGTGTAGTGAGGCAATAACTGGCTGAGATTTGGGAAGTGATTGTGGAGTGTGATTGGTGGATGTGCAGTAATTGGTGGGCGTGATGACTTTTCAATGTACTTGGTAATTAATTTGCTATCAGTTATCATTAATAATAGGTTATGAGGCCTGCAAACAAAGCATTTATCTTTCTTGCTTTTCACGCAAAATCACAATATTTACATTACATATTGACATTACTTTTACATTTGGCAGACAATTTTAATCAGAGCCACTTACATCAGCATGCACAAACAAACATATGCACGCACACACACACACACACACACACACACACACACACAAACACACAATGTACTTTATAACATAACACCACCAACGACCCTGGATAAACATTAAGTCACAGAGCAGCATCGGGGAAAGAGTCAGCAGCTGTGTGTATTCCTGCCATATATCTGCCATATATATGTACATTTGGGCTTACATTCCTGCATTAGGCCCTTGCCCCAAGGTTCACCTTGGCCACTGAAAAGGCGTGAAGTCAAGAGTGTGAGTATAAACATGAGCCTGGTTGTTGCGGCAGAATACCAGCCCCATGCTGTAAATCAGCTGCTAGTTGAAGGCCAAACAATGCCAGGCTAAAGCTAAACAGCTCACTCTGGCTCCCATTAGCTATGAGTCAACAGCTCATTGGAACCATCAGTCACAGAGATGTGAACAGCCCTGTGCTCAGAGTTGAAGCTCCGACTTCTGCTCATTATGTCGGCTGCATGCCCCAAAGGTACATTTATCCTTCAAACAAGAATATGAACTTTAATTTACTTTTTTTTTTTCACTGCTTTGAAGTGAACTCAAATATATCACACTCAAAATTTTGCAATCATTATTCAACTTTTTACCTCAAGCTAAGAGCTTCCCGTGGGAATCTATAGATATGGAAAGTGAGGTTTTATAGAACAGACACCAGTTGTACAATATAGCTGAATTCAAACACTGAAAAACTATAATTTACTGCAATGACTAGCATGTTGTGGTTTTGCTACAAAGGAAAAACGTGAAGTTTACATATGAGACTTCAATTTTGGCAAGATCATGCCTTTGATGGCTATCACATTATTTAGTCTTGCTTCATTCAACCATGGGGAATACCCTGCATCGAAAATGGCAATGAGAGCACTGGGATATGGTGAACTATATCCACGTTGCCTTCCTGTTTAAGTATTTCTAAAAGTCAAATGTAGTGTGGAAAGAAAGAGGACACAGGGTTGAGTCACTGATAGCGCTTGTCCTAAGACAGGATAGATAAAAGACAGAAAGTCTGAAAGGAAAAAAGAGAGACGTCACAGAGGGGGACAGCGGAATAAAGAAAACAACGTATCTTTGAAACATCTCATCAGTCACAGACAAAACAAACACAACCATGGCCTCTCTCTTCTTCCTCTGCCTCTCTCGTCCTCTCTAATCTTCTCTCACCTACAGCTCTGGTGTAGTGTAAGCTTTCCGCCCACACCTTGGCTTCCCGAAAAAACTAGCAAAACGCGCTCGTCATCGCACACTTTCACGTTGCCAATTATGCCAACAGTTATTATGCGGTATCTTTTACAATACCTATGAGGTCATCTGGAGAGGGGACTGGAGATATCGGCTTACTCCAGACCACTACAGTGACACGGGGCCGCACCACATCATAAGGTTAGCCCAGATTTGTTGACTCGCTGGAAGTGTTTACTGAGATCCTTAAGCCTCCTGGTTTCTCAGCTGAATCATGGTCTTAGAAGACTGCACAGCTTAGGCATGCACATTTCTAGAGACCATGACGCCAAAGGTTCTGGGCTGTAACCATGTCATCATGAGTCTGTGGGGTGCGATGGGACGGCATTCAGTTTAGAAACCAAGAAAGGAAACTAGCATGGATAGAAAGCTCATAAACAGGGACTCAACAGCCATTTGGCTACACTGTAACTACAATAAATACATGTGCAAATAAGGAAACAAAAAGCTGAAATGAATAACTACACTGCAAAGACTGATTTGCTGTAAGACACCTGTTGCCTTACACAATACACAGCCACAAAATTATTACAAACATAAGAACACTGATTAATAAGAAGAGCACCTCTAATTCCAAGAAAAATAAGAAGAGAGCCAATGAGGAAGGACATTTTTCACCATCTAAATGGAAGGCTACAGGGCATTCCCTGATGCACAACGATACATCTGATCACCAGTGAGAAATGAGCCTCCCAGTTAGCAACAAGTAACAACTTGCCATTTGCCCAAGACACCACACACCTGCACTGCTGCACTGGCCTGCAGTGTGTTTCTCATGGGAATGTGTATGCGTGAGTGCAATCACGTATGTATTGGGAAAATCCCTTTTAATGGGATTAATGGGATAAAGATGGGATAAAGTCATGTTCCTGATGCATACCCACACATCCTCTTAGTTCGCATTTGAACTTCACTTTATTCACTCAATCCAAAGCAGTTCCACTTCCAATGTTTTATGGCCAGTAAGTGTCTCTACTTGTTTTTAAAAAAGGAACAGTGAATTAATTCCAGGATAGGCCTAATGTGCTCCATACTGCTTTGGCTTGTTCAGACCCTCTTAACTCAATGCAGAGGCTCCAAACACCTTTTCCAGTACTGCATTGTTGGCTCCTCCATTAACCTGTGTTCCATACTGTCAATCAATCATCTCCTCGGCTTTCAGATCCGTTTACTGGACGACACATGCTTTAATAGTCATGCAGTGAAGCACAAAGTAAGCCTGGCGGCAGGACGCTGCTGGTGGTCTGAGGATGTTGTACCGAGAAAGAAACTCTTTTGATATGTACACGTGGCAAATCAGTAATGAGTGTAAACTGTTTTCATAACACTGAGTTCTGAGAGTTTCTTAATATTTTCATGATCAGAAATGGTCCAAGTCCCAGTCAGAAATAGTCAAACCTGCCATAACTGGCTATAAACTTTAAAGTTTATTAACGTACTAAATTAGTAGTGAATACTAATTTGGCTGATAACATAACAGCATTTAATCATATTGCTTGCTATAAAGGACCATTCTGTTTAATGATTTCTTCTTAGAAATGTTTTGAAATATTCTTTTTTTTCCCCCCCAAAAAATATGTATGTACATTGTACCAAATGTAAGGTACACATATCTAGTAAAAGAACATTCAGTTTATATTTGATATTGTTCTGGAATGTTCTGGATTGTTCTCTCTACATATTGTTCTCTCTACATTTAATTGGATAGTTAATAACTAAGGAGATTAAACTTATATTCAATCAATTACACTGGGCAACAAAATGTGCACCACGATAGGTAGACTTTATAATACATTTAACCCTGAATTCAATAAGGATATTATTACACTTAAAATATGTATAAATCTACTTCTAAAATATACACTACATGAGTGTTGCCTATATTTGTCCTAAAGGAAAATCCTTCTTCAGTGTCCATTAGTAGTCTGCCAACATACAGGGGCTCCACATGAAAAAATACATAATATACAGATATTTTGTGCAGGAAACAAAATCATTATTGCCCAGTGCTATCATAACATTTCAGTTGATAATTCAATATACTTTGTTTTTGACAAAATACCCAGAATTTCAGTAATGAATGTGCACTTTTTAGGAATTGACTGCAGTATTTTGGTTGTGACCACAACTTTTGATTTGAACAGTTGTATCATATTCTCTTAATCTTTTAACCAATCTTAAGTCAATATACTCTTTATTATGAAAATATATTACAAACACAGATGTTCTATGATCAATTAAATATAATAAAGAATTATTTATGGTATAATTATTGTTTTTATCAGCTATATCCATATATTTGGAAGAAGAGATGAATTAGCATCTTGCTGATACAGCTTACTCTAGATGAGGAATGGTTTTAAATAATAACTCAAGGGAGTTCAGCTTCAAACAAGAAAAGTTCAATAACAGCATTGATAATTAAGCTTAGGCTGTTAAGCTTCTGAACATGGTTTCTAACTAATGTATCCCCCAAATGTCTCTAACTAGACAGATCGAACATCTTAAAGAAAAATATCTCACACATATTAGAAAAAGCTGTGTAGTTGAATTATGGACAGATATTAAACTCGAGGATTGATCAAACATCTCTATTAATGAACAGTTAACATTTTTTGAACACTTATTTGCATTTACACTTTTTTTTTTACAGAAATCAAGATAATTCTAGCACTAATGTTTTCTGTCTTCATCAGTTTAGATTTTTATACTCTGCTTTTAGGATTCTTTGGCTGATCTGGAGAAATATAGCTGGTAATGAAACCTTACATAAAAAAGCAATTAAATAAAGTCTGAATCGAAAGGAATAGGATTATCAAAATGGAGAATGGCCAAGTGAAAAATGAAATGTTTGTATTACAAGCTTCATGTAATGGAACTACAAAATTGAAACGAGTGAAAAAGAGCAAGACATCTTCTTCCTCAGCTTCAGTGATTCCAGGGTAAGGATCGCCGTGATACGTAACAATAGACCAACTTCCAATAAGGTCTTTGGTGGAATCATCAAATGGAAAGAGAGTCCCTTCACACCCGAAGCTTGAGGTGGATTGACTTTCTTTTCCAGGCCGTTGGTTCATCTTTTCCAGGCTGTTGGTCAGCAAAAGTGGAAACCAGGACTGATAGCCCCTCTGTCGGAGAAGCAAATATCCGTGCTGTGCCAGAGGTAGTACAGGGAACTTGATGAATTGCCAGCGTACCTCTGATGATGGGCAGTTCGTTTGGCAGGAGGGCACTTACTCTGTGTCTGAAAGAATATGGAACACAAGACAAGATACAAGTGCATGTTGTTTTATTTAAAAGAAAGGAAACAACAAGTACAAAAGAGAAAAATTAAAAGAAGACAAACCAAACCAAAGGCATAACTCAATGAAGTGAAACATAGAATACAACAAGGAACTCACATCAATGCTATGCAATCCAGACATCAAACAATAACCAATTCTGAGACCAGAGAACCCAGGGTATAAATACACTGAGAAAGTAAACAGGAAGAGGAAACACCTGAGACCAATCAAGGGAGTAGATTAATAAGACATAGAACGGGGCAGAGAAAGAAGACCAAAAAACTAAACAAAACCAAAGCACATGGTGCCATGGGAACCATTATTCCAGGGGGAAACCATGACACTCTAGATATTCTTCTTCCACAAAGATGAGCTTGATTTCGGTGAGGGGAAGGACTACATCATAGAGAGCTTTTTGTTGTAGGTATGTCAGTACACCAGCCAACTTGGGAATCTGCAGTTCTCTTTCTGGTGGCTCCTACACCACTTGGAGGCCCTTTGCTGTGGACAGTTTCCAGGATACTCAAGTCTCCATCATCAAATCCCATCTGAAAAGGAAAGGTGCTGGTGAAATAAGCCCATATATTGCATTGTGGGCCAATCGTTGAAGAGAAGTTTCTGTATGCTCAGACGGCTCTGCTGCTGGTACTGGAGGACTGGTTCAAGTGGAGCTCAAACAGCATGAGGATCATGTTTCAGAGAAGGCGACAAGGCAGAAGCCCATACTACCGTCTATTTATCTACCACCTTACCGATGCTTAGGGAAACAATAGAAAATGGTTTTGTTCTGTGGAAAGGTGAACAGGAAGGTTTAGCATGAGATCTGACCGCTAGCATCAGTTCTGATGTGAATTAAGCATTGTGTTCATTCTGTTTTGTTCATTCCGCTTGACTCAATTTTTCACAATATTGTTTTTCATTACAAGTTCTTTTATAGGTGAACCTCAGACATGGGCTGTCTGTAGTCTTGCTGAACACTTGATATGAAATACCAACTATGTTTCTGCCCGTTGGAAGAAGTTTGTATTTCCATAGCAACCTGGCAGAGAGAGCCCTTCTGAATGTACATTTCTCTCTGTAGTTGCATCTTGTTTTGCATGCAGTGCATAAATGTGTTGTGAAAGAGAAGAGATTGTTCATATCAATGGGAACTCCGTGCTCCTGGACCTCAGTTTGTGTCTTGTGGAATATGTCGGGTTCGTTGTCAACCCTGCCCCCTTCTCTATAGGTTGTGTCCCTTCTTTGACCTTCTGCTCTAACGTAGCTCCGCAGAGTCCACACCTCTGTGTCCGGTCTGCCGCTCTGGAAGAGCCGAGTGCTGTGGAAGTCCTGGAAAAAGGCCTTTCATCAATAACCTGTGATTTTGTTGTCCTTTATACTTTTCTGACCAGTCTTTAGACAAATATCCCTGCTGGACTAATATCTGATATATTTTCCTTCTTCCATTTGTCTTTCTTACGTGTTCTCCATACATCACTGGGCCATTCCTCAACCTTTCTCTGGATTCTCTCAGCCTCTCTGTTCCACTTTTCACTTTTTGTGTCTTTTTCCTGCATCAATCTAGAAGCTAAATAACAACACTATGCAAAATCCATTTCAAACTTTTAACTCACTTGGACTGAAATCTTTTTTGCTTTGAATGACTATAGGCCTTAATTCTGTTTATTTTATTCCCTTTTTGTTACTTTGGTAGTGGCAATTTTATCTACTCTTGAGCAAACTCAAAAATGCTAGCCAGCACATAGTTATTAAACACAGTTTTGAGCAATTGTTCACAAAAGAATCCCAAAGTTTTTCATTAAAGAGTTAAAAGAGAAAATAGTTTATTTTGTATTATAGAAAATGTGTTTGCCAGTGACAATTTGTAAAGTTGCACCATGATTTTTATGACTTTTGGTTGCTTAAAAACAATGAGACCTAACTATAGGGACACAGTCTTTCTGTTTGGTCTAAAGTGCAGGGGTGCAGCCTATGAACTAAAGCTCTGTGTTTCAGTAGTGACGTAAAAATATTTTTAAAATTAAGCTCATAATAATACTAAATATTTTAACTTAATTTGAAAATATATAAAAATCACTCACCTCCCAAAAGAAAATACCTTATAAATGATTATTATCTCTATATTTCACTTTTCACTATTTAATTATTGTAAATATCTTAAATCTGAGTACGTAATTATTTTCTAAGCAGCTTTTTAAAAAACTCTCGGACCGCAGTCTGAATTTATTTTGGTAGAATTTATTTGGTAGAAGATGGTAAGGGTGAGTCACAGTGATATATATATGTTACATTCATGAGGAAAAGTACCAAAAATGTTAGGTCACTACAAACTGATTCGCTCTTGCCATGCGAAATGTATGTACTAGCCATGGTCAATACAATGTAAATAACAGGGCAGTGGTAGCTCAGTGGTTAAGGTACTCGACTTTTAATCAGAAGGTTGCTGGTTGAAGTTCCCACTGTTGGGCCCCTGAGCAAGACCCTTAGCGCTCAAATTGTACTCACTCATAATTGTAAGTTGCTTTGGATAAAAGTGCCAGGTAAAATAAGTATTCAGTTTTCTTAAATAACTTAACAGCTGTATAATGTGTCAGTGGAAGGTGATGAAACTCAGAGTTCCTGAGGAAATGACCCAGATCACACTAAAAGTGAGGGCAGTGTAGTACACAAGCCGAGAGGTTACAGAGATGACAACACAGCCAAATGAACAGCTGCCTCCAAGTCTAGTGTCACCACCATTCTGTGTGCTAAACATCAAATACTCAGCAGTGGCTGCTGTTGGGCCTTTGGACTAAATAAGCTGTGCATGGAAAAAAAAAGCCAGAGAAGTGCAATGTCTTCTTCATTCTGTGGATCAGGAAAACAGGTTAAGCACGCTGTGTTACAGATACAGCCAAGACACAGATGGCTTCTGCTAATTCAAACGCTGTGCCACCCCGTCTGTTACTGTTCAAAATTCTTAGACTTAATGTCGGTGAGACAGTTTGTATGGTTTCTCTTAAAAAAAAACCTAGCAGTGCCAAGACAGCCATCTGGTGCCAAACAGCACCCAGAAATACACACCAACGCAAACTAAAAGATTCCTTACAAGACTGGAATCAGACATTTTTGTTGTGAATGGAGCACAGTCATTGAGCCCACACAGCATTATCTGTACACAGCTGACTCATCTCTGACTCAGAGTAGGGACGGAATGTTCCAGATCTAACATATGCCATGAAGAGCAATGCACATAGTTGACTGAGGGGAGAACCCTCCGAACATTCTCATCATCACAAACAGGCACATAAATACTATACCGTGTTTAGTATTTAATTTTAGTGTTTAGTTTGATTTTAGTGTTTAGTTTAATTTAGTGAAATTAAAATATCACTTAGCCTAACACATTTGTAATTAACCTTTGGTTCATGTACTGTAAACAAGACTGTAACAAACATTATGTTTTCACTAAGAAACTTGCTTCTCATTGTCTTGTAGAGAATGTTGGTCTCCAATGAGTAATAATCTAGTTTAGGACTAAATATTCACATGACCTTCCTTGTGAAGATGCTCCAGTATCTGTATAATGCCAAGACGTCACTTTAAGGATCTTTCAGAAAAAAAAGTGGGCTAAAATTGATAGGGATTGGCTGTTGCACTGAACAATTCCACATGTCCAAACAGAACGCACCATCAGTCTGTTTCCAGACTACTAGTCTCTGATTGAAAGATGTTCAGGAGTGGTGTCTCAGCATCATTTTAGCTCGAGCTTTCAGACTGAAAACTACTACTGAGTCCTTCTTTCTTACCAACATTATATCCAAATAAGGCAACAACGAAGTTTCACATGCTCACTGTCTCTCGAAATACCGACCATTTCTTCTTTTACACCGTTCTAATCATTTTAACAAATTGCCACTTTGCTGCATGTGGATTCAGAGCCATTAAGTCCAAATATAAGTCCATATATCAGTGATGTTCTGTTGGCAGAACTATAACACATATCTCCTGTAGTGACCCTAGACCCCCCCCCTCCCAGCTAAAGGAACATATGTGGGGTGTCTAGACTGTGATGTGGGGTTGGTAATAGAAGGGTGTGTGTGTGTGTGTTTGCATAGTGCACAGTTTAGTCTAAGAGACTGCGGGTTTCCCTGCATGCTGAGTCATTACAAGGCAATGTGAGTGCACTACTCATCACCTCACCACATCAGCCCAGCCACCACACCGCTGATTAGCAATGCCCCCAGCACACACGCCAACAGCTGCCTCCATCAGCAACACCACCACCCCCAGTACGCACGCTGTCCCCTAAAGTAATTATTCACACATGCACGTTTCACCACAGGAGAGTACTTACACTCGCTTCCCCCAAACACATATGTACACACACAAACTCCATAATCACACACATACTTATTTCCAAACATGAGTCCTGAGAGATTTCTACACGAACTGTGAGGTTGTTAACATTCATTTGCACCCTTCCTATCTGTAGCTGTCAGACGTTAGTCAGGCTGGACTTGCACATAGCTGACCGGTCCATGCCCTTCTGAGGGAGCTTCGAGCTGAGCTGTTTTGGAGGGGTGTAAATTTCCCCCATACCCTGTTGAGCAAGGTTATAGCTGATTTGTTAAGGAGAAGGTGTAAATTCTAACCCTTAATAATGAGGTCACTGCTGTCAAGGTGCTGATAGCAAAGCGGAGAGTCTCAGGGTTGTGGAAAGTGCCAGAAGCAGATATAGTGTGTATGGGAATTGATAAATATAAAGTTATGCGTAATTAAAGTAATGTGATGAAGTCTGAGAACAGTGAACACACCCGGTCTCAAACCCAGGTCCTATAGGCAGTAAGCATGCGCCCGGACCACCAGACCCCAGCCTCAGCCCCTGTTTCGCCTCTCTGAGTGATGGTCTCCCTCACACCCCCCTCTCCTTCAGAGGTTTCCATCACAATACTTTCACAGTCTCCATCCCACATAGTCATATATGAACTGTGGAAAGTCATTTAGATTTTTTCTCTTGATGGCTTATGTGCCTTTTAAGCAACATTGTCCCTAATAACACTGGGTCTAAAAACTGAAAAAAAACCCCACAAACAAACCCACATTTATCAACACATTTTAGAACACCTAATATATTTGTCTCTTTCAGGATGAAAGCATGCTTGTTGACTGGTGTATCCTGATCTTTATTCAAACTGATTGTCTGCTTGGGTGGGGCCTTCCTCCTGCATTTCCTTGTCCACAACCTTTATCCTCTTTCTCTTCCCACTAAACAGGAGTCAGCAATGCAGACCACTGTTTGTTCGTATCTAATAGTCCTTAAAAGTTCATTAGATGAATATAAGATGGGAGCTGTAGACATTTCTTTCTTTATGTACATTGGTTACTAATCTATAAAAGCTGATAGTTTGAACACAACTCCCCCTTAATTATCACAAGGAGACCTAGCTTGGTAAAGCTGAAGGTGGAACCATAGGCCCAGGTTTCTCCATGAAGCACCGTTCAACTCTTCTCAGAAAGCCAGAAAGTTCAATACACAATATACAATACACACTTTAATCATCCCAATGAAAAACTAATAATACATATGTTTCATGTGTTAAGCTTATTTCCGTAAGTGGGATTTAATGTGATTTAAGAGGATTTTATATTTTTTTATTTTTCATTCTGCACTCACTTTTTACAAATATTCTCAATTGCTAACACACACATTCTACTAATTTCACTAATTTCAGAAAATATTCCAGGTATGGTGCAGAAGAATAAATATCCCTATAAATAAGAGTTTATAAATAGAAGGCATTTCTGTCTTGTCTTTATCCTTCTCCACTCAAGGGATTTCATCACCATGTATATTTAAAAAGATTCATTAGCATCTATGATTCCAGTTTGTTTTTTTACAGAATTCTGTGTATTTTTAATAGCTATATGTGTTTTAATTATTTATTACAAAGCTAACATATCTTTGAGTCAACTGTTTGTTTCTGCTAAAGAGAAATGCATTTTAGTTTTTAGACTAGTTTATAGAGTTTTTAGATTTCAGTTTAAAAAAACAAAATTGATATTCCAGAAAATATTTTAGCACTTGTAAAATGATAAAATAATAAATTAATTAATAACATGCATCAATGCATGTTATTTTTAGCACAGCAGTTTGACTTTGGCTTTTTTTTAAATTATATTCTATATAGGAAATGATAGTTTCACATACAGAAATGAAAGAGTTTTGTCTCCAAAGATATTTGATGTCTTATAAACAAGCTGGCATGAGTGTTTATTATTAAAACTTGTCCTTAGCAATTGTGTAAAGTGTTTTGCAAAAATTGTTTAAGGACTTTGTAATGAGTATCGAGTTCAGTAAAAGATGTGGAAGCAATTGAGAAACAGTTGCAACTTAGTTTGCATATCACTGAGATGTTCACTTCTGTCTTGACAAATGTGTGCTCTAAAGATGTTTATGGGTTTTAAGTGCATAGATCATTCTGTTTGTCAGATAACTGGAGATATTGTTATACTTGATGTGACACAGCCTTGCAGCCTTTAGTCCTTTAGCTTTTATATAAGCAAACGTAAACAGCTAATGAAACGATTCAAGTTTCCTATTCAACAATTTATATCAAGTACACATTAATTTTCTTTAATAATAACTGTTACTTCCTTTATTTTTCAATAACTTTAAATGTTTTTTGAAAGCTAATGTTAATTCTAACATTAATCTGTTCTACACAACAACTGATTCATTATGGTATACTCTTCTTCACAAAATATACCCCAATATAATCCTATATAATATACTCCTGGTCAGATGTACTGTGTTTTGGACTGTTGTCAAACTGGACGCCATAACCACACCCGTTGTCCTGATATTCTAGTCAAATATATCAACATTTCCGCGCAGTCAGCCAGTCACGCTCACTAGCGTTACCATGACCAAGTCCTGCTCCTTTTATCAGCTCGATCCTGCTTCATCTTCGCTTCTTAAGGCTTGCACTTCTACTGTCTCCTCCTCCACATCATGCTTAATAAACACCTGTCTGTCCTCCGCCTCAGTCCCTATGGCCCTTAAAATAGCTGCTGTGACTCCCAGGCTCATGAACACTGGCCTGGAATCAACCTGCCTTACAAATTATACACCCTTTCCAGCCTTCATTTCAGTCAAAGACGGGGAACATTTGGTAGCTGCCCAAATTCCTACATTTCTCTCAGTGCTCAATCTTTATGAGGCCTTTACAATCAGGTTTCCATACTCAATGCAGCACGATTCTTTACTTAAATTTTTAGATTGGTGGTTTTCTCTGTAACACAAGTCTCACTCTCTCACTCACTCATGTAACTGAGGCTAAAACCATAGGGAAGTGATCATCACTCAGGCTGGAGAGGCACTTCCCATCAATGAGACCATGTGCTCCAGCAGACCTGCTACTTTGCTAGATAACAGTGTCTTCTTGTTTCATAAAGTACTCTTAAATACACATCGGGAGCTGACTGCTGATGTTCAGCACATGGACTTTGTCAGTAGTATGAGGATGCTAGGGCATGTGGCATGACGACAAGTAGCTGTGCTGAACTTCTTCATTTTACGAGCTAGTCGCCCGACTGGACAGAGTCTTCAGAAGCCTTGGAGGCCTTTGTAATACCATCTAAATAACTTACAAAATTTATTATAAGAAGCTCAAAAAGCTTGTGGAATTGGACCATACTGCAGCATATGACACATTTTACCACATATATCTGTTGTGCTGGGAAGCAAGCTAAATATAATAATAATAATAATAATAATAATAATAATAATAATAATAATAATAATAATATCAGGGCAATCAAACCTACACCTCAGTTCAGTGGAATTGATTTGAGCTGACTGACTTTATCCTCTTTACCCTCTTTAAAAAAGTTATTTTCATAGTGGTTCACATCAATGATGTTGGATGTTTAACTGATTCATTGTATGATATCCTTACTAAAAATGTGGCACAGTAATGTGATGACATTTTGTTACATAACACAAACATTTTTATTTATTATTGTTGGGTTATTATGAAGAACATCAGAGCACAAATTAGCACACATGAACTCATCCGAGAGATAACGATGATTCAGAATAGTTCACAAATGTTTTCCAGCCAGTGCATACACAAAATGTGTGGGCTCGGTGCTTTATAGCAGCGTTCCTCAGCCCAGACAGTCAACATTTGCACTCTACCACTGCTCCCAGTACACCTGTGGCAAGTGTTCAGTCATCTTAATGGCACATTGTGAACTGGGACAGAGCAAAAAGATGTTGGGTCCTGAGGCCCATCTCAGTGATGTACAATGCTCTGCAGGGCTGTAAATAGGCAGTTGGTCTCGCTCTCTCTCTCTCTCTCTCTCTCTCTCTCTCTCTCTCTCTCTCTCTCTCTCTCTCTCTAACTATCTGCCTTTCTCTCTGTCACTTACTTTCTCTCTTTCCTGCAGACCATTTTTGGAAATTCAAAACTTTGCTTGTGTTTCACTCAATAAACCAGAGGTGTAACTCACACCCCAACTGCAACCTGGAAAAAAACCCTTAAACCTACTCTGCATCTGTCACATTCAATTCACTTAATACCAAGCTGTTACCCTGTGGCATGAATGTATCTGTTATGTTTTTGGACAAAAATCACTGGACTTTTGTATAGTATTTTGTCTCTGTAACGTCTGCCGTGTGAATATTTTCCATAGAGGATTCAGGGCTGTAAATTATAACCACGGCATAGACATCAAACAGCTACAGAAAAACAACCCTCATATGTCTGGGGGGGGGGGAAGGTAGAGGTTGTGTTTGCATGCGTGGGTTTACTTTATAGGAGAGGATCAAACGTGGCTCTCTGACAGCTCTGGATTCATGAGGATACGTTCCCCTCACATCGGCAGCCAGCAAATCCTTCCACCAAATCCAAACAGTGCAATCCTATCTGACCTCCTGGATGAAGTATCGGTGCGACAGAGGACCACAGCACCCAACGTCCCTGGTTAGATGAGAGGACCTGATGAATGGTCACTTAAAGACTCAGCAGCTCACTACACACGTGTGGATGAGTCCTGTGGTTAACCGTCACCATCATCATCATCATCATCATCATCGCGGTCGCAGCTTCCGACTCCAGGTGCTGAGTGGAGATGCTCTCCAGTTACTGCCGCCGGAGGCACGAAGGCGCAGCTTGACGGCTCTGACACTACATGCTCTGTCTACCGCACAGAGCGCTAATAGTTCCTCTTTGCTACCCTTTTCACGCGAGCACACACACTCCCACATATTTTTGTATACTAATAATCTTACTCACGGACACCACTCCCCATCTTACACACGGATATGTACATTGTTACAAATACACCAAGAAAATCTGTGCAAGAACTATTACCAATAGCTCCTCTCTGTTCATCGCACACAAAAGCCTGTGAGCTTACACACCCAAACACACACACAGACACACACAGTCACACAAGCTGTATGACATACTACTAATGACTCCTTTCTGGTCCTCCTCATACACACTGTCTGTCGCACTCTCTAAGTACATCCCCTCCACTATAATCACTCTCAATAGCTCCTTTCCAAATAACTGTCTCTCCTCTCTCTCTCTCTCTCTCTTGCTCTGTCTCTCTGTCTCTCTCTTATTCTCTTATATCTCTCTCTAGACCCTGCAAATTGTTAATTTTGGTCTTTATGTCTCTTGAACATATATGCTGAACAAAACATGAATGCAGTTCAAAATTAATCAATTGATTTATGAATGATGACAGACATTTTAAGTCTCTCCAACATCACACCTTTTTAAATATTCATTTAGATTAACTCAGTAGTGCACACAGATCAGACTTTCCAGGCAGGTCATGTTATATCAGATTGGCCTTTTCTGTACAAGCTCTACTGGTTTTTATTACCAGAAATTTCTCTATTACTTTATAACAGCACTACAAATATAGGTCATAGATAGCAGGACTGTATCGAAATTAGAATGAAATTCCTATGAAATAGAGTGTGTATGTTGTAGAAATACATATTATTTTCAAGGGTCAATCCTTGGCTCTGAGATGAAGACGTAATTTCAAATTTGAGGGTTTCCCTTTGATGTAGAAGGGTGGGTGCTTAGAAGAAGAAGCGAGAACTAGTACATTTAACTACTTTGGGCAAAATTTCACCCATGCTGAAGAGGGTGGAAATAAAAATCAAAACCATTGATACCACTCACGTTCACAGTTGCCTTCACTCTTATGCTGCTGTATCACAGTCTACAGTAAGTATATACAACTTTGCAGATGAGCCCCAAACATGAAAATGAGTGAAAATCTTGACTAACCAAACAAAGTCTACTTGCCGGACTGTGCAGTCACATGAGTCAGTCTGGTTACTGGGCCACTTATGCAACTGCTGTCCCTGTTCGCTACTATCACACGAAGCTTAAATGCCACCAAATAGGACATTTGACACACTACACACACTATTCACCATGAACATTTACCTATTCAACATCAAGCTTTTAAGGATCATGTTTAAGGTATACTAACACTGATCATATCTAAGGCTTTCTAATATGGAGGCTCTGTGCGGGGCAAAGGTGCACTACCCATGACTGTGTGTCTTTGCATTACATGTTGACATCATTTGGCACAATAACTTTGTGTGCACTTGTGCCTTTGTACCATGTGACATTTGTACCATGTGACATTTGTACCATGTGACATTTGTACCATGTGAGTGGGCGATGTGGAGTTATGCTAACATAATAGTGGAAGTTTGTGACATGAGGCTGTTTTGGATGTGAGGATAAATGATATAAATGTAGAAATCTTTTCCTGTCTGGCTGGAGGCACAGAGGTGTGTGTGTGTGTGTGTCTTGGCTCTGTGATTGTATAACTGAGCTGAAGAATAACTGGAGACAGTGGGGCTACCTGTTATCACTTTAAATATTTTGCTTCCATATAAACAATGACTTAACATCAACAAATGGTTTGAAATTAGATTAAATGAAGAAAAGGGGTTTTGAGTTGCTCTTTGACTGGACAAGCCTGTCTGTCAGTGAGGCCAAAAATTTAATTGGAAGGTCAAAGGTTACATAGTGAAATCAAATGATAACATACCACTGCCACATACGTACAGAATTACGTATTAAAGGTTTGTACTTTATACCTTTTCTATTGTATGAAAGTTTTACATTTTCCACATGTAAACAGATGCAGTCTTTAGTCCTACGCTATCTAGACTCACATTAACACTCTGGACATCTGTCAGAAAACAGCCAGTGATTTGGCATGAATAAAATTTCTCAAAATTCTAGTTCCAACTTAATATTGTATTTGGCCTTTCTTGAGGCAATAAAACTAATATTTCATAGACAGGCAGGAGCATAGAGCAGATCCTGACATTTTTACACATGGGCTTGGGAAATAAGCTCCCACTCCTATGGAAAACCGATGGGCCTCCCATAAAGGTGGAGTAGTGTCACCACATTAGAGCACTTTAATCTGCTTACAATGAATGATGTCCAGCACACTGACTGGACATTTGGAGACCTCCGAGCTTCATATGGTGTGTGCAGAAGCAGATAAAACCAGGAGTGTTGCTGGGACAGCAGACTTGGTTTAGGAAGTTACTGCGGAGAGTAAAAACTCTCTGGGAAAGGAAGTCTGGAGACTTCTCAGACATGCATCCAAAGGACGAACCTAGAGCAGGCCAACTGCTTGTGATTCCTGCAAATAAAACATCGCTAGGGCTTTTTCTGTGTTTTCCTTCACTTCACTCTTAGGTTCCATGAGCCCCAGTCACACAGGAACTGTTTCGGTATGACCCAGACAACACAGGCAGCAACGGCACCGGCAAACTCATAATATTTTCGGCAGTGAGGAAACAACACCTTAAGCATGGCCACCTGTCGGACAAACGACGGTCGCGTGACACTTTAAAGGTGTTGTGATGCTGGATAAAAATTCATATTCAACTCGCACGTTATTATAAGGAGGGGAAAATGTTTGACATGCATCATAATGTTGGCTGTTGCATGCGTTCCTGCGACCTTACGACTCGGCCAAAACTAACATCAGACTGAATCTGCATGATTGGCTGGCTCAGTGAGTATGTCACTTAATCCGATTTACAGACCTGACTTTTAACTGGAAATTACCTTAAGTTAATAAAGACTGGAAATGATAGAGTGATATAAATATATATATTTTTGTGTTGACGAGTATGTTTAATCATAACATAAAACAGTAATAGTAACTTATAAGAGACAAAAGAGCAAAATCGGCACATTCTTCCCAAAGCCCCGGAGAAAAGGGGGGAGGGGGCCTGATCCCACAAACAGGCCCCCAAACCCCAAACCAGGGTGTGCACATATGCAAAGAGGACAACTGATACTGTGAAAACAGGGGGCGCACCCGCACAGGCAGGCCCACAGCCACACGCAGAGTCAACCCAGCAAGACGAGGAGGCGCTCCTTTTCCATGCAGCGGCAGAGTGAAGGAGCCACGGGGCCGGTCTCCTTACAGGCTAACGCACAGCAGCTGCCCTGAGCCCCCACGCCAAAAGGGTCTTTATTCTGTCCACTTTCCCGACATTCGCCCCATTCTGATGTAAAGTATTTTTGGGAAGTCGGTTGATTTATTTTATTCTTCTCGTAATCCACCGTCTGTCTGTCCCCCGACGACCCCCGTGGCTCCACCATCGCCGTGGCGATGCTCCACAACTTTGGCTCTTCTACTGCGTCTCTGCTCGCTGACAGGTTCAGCACCATTAGCATTACTACGAAACACAGCTTGAGGAACTTGGTGCTGGCTGCTTGTGTGAACCCTAACATCCTCTTTCTTTTTCTTCTGTTCTCCCTTTTTTCGCTTTCTCTTCCGGTGATAAGCTGTCCTGCTGTCTTGCTTGGCCCCAAGCTTGCTGCCCTGTCTCCCAGTCCTGTGACAGATCAGCTGGCATCTGGGTAGCGGAACAACAGAGGTGGTAGGCGCTCACAGGCCAGAACGGAAGCGGGGACAGAAACCGGAGAAGGTGGCTGTTGTTTGGCGGCGCTGACTCTGAACACAAGCTCGTCTGTAGTGCCATCGTTTCAGGCCATGTTACGTGTGTTTGGTCACTTGTCATCATCTCGTTTCTCGGAGGTGTCCGAGCAGCTAGCTGCTGCTTCCTCAGGGCTTCCTCTTCTCCTGCTACCCTGCCAGTACTGTAGCATGTTTCATACCCTGGGATTAGCAAGGGCTCTGGTATTTGGTGTGTTTCTGGGTAGTGTCAGGCCTTGCACAATGCAACCTCTATCCTGTGCTCGCATTCGCTGATCTCACTGTTTTCTTAAGGTTTTTTTTTTTTTTTCTTTTTTGGCCAGTGTATGTTTGAATGGGGGTAATAAGTAAACCCTTAAATACATGAGTAATCTTCTCTTTGCATGGGCTGATGTGAACACAGGGCTGTAGGCGCTCTGAGTCAATAGGAGTCAATGTTTCTCTGGAGCTCTGGACATGAATCTAGCCATGCCACTGAGCAAAACGTGGATCAGGATAAGTGTACCAGGAGTGTAATAATGTACTAGTATATAACACTTCATACATAGCATTGCTTAATTCGTGTTTCTGACTCATCACAATGGGGTCTGAGGGTAATTTAATCTGGCAAGTCAATAAGCAAATGAATGAAACTAATAAGATAAATGACTTCTATTACCATGCTCCAGTTCACCAGAAAGTATGGGTTTTATTTTAAAATATATGAATTACTTGTATTATCACATTTGTCATATTCTTAGTGGTCTCATTCATATGTAACATTTACCTTCTCTGAAAGAAGCCTTCTGAACCGGGATGGCACAAATGTGATTCTGCTGCCTGCATTAACTCCTGGAACAATAATGTACTTCAACAGAGCAGAGGAGGTTGAAAAGAATCACTGTGTCTTGATGCTCTGGGAGGAAGTCCAGATGCAGTGCTAGACCCAAATACCCACATTTCTACAGTAGACAGCTTGCGTAAGATGGTCAGGCTTCACCAAAACTGACTGCAGCACCATTGGGATTACACAGAAATGTTTGTTTCTCTTTCCAGCTGCACCAAAGCTGGAAACCTAAAGCGCGATTAACTTCCCTTTCTACAGTGATTTGTGGGGCTTTTACTGATCGTCTTTGGGAGAGTTGTCTTTGGATCCATCTTAACCTCCTGTTTCTCTGCGAAGGCCAAAGACCGTTTTGTACAACGAAAAAAGCCGCCATTGCTGTGGGTGTTGGGGGTTGTAAAGATTTCCATGGACTCCCCTGTGTGATCTAACACTGATCTAAAGCAGAACACAGGGAACATGCAACAGTCCGCACTGTAAATTAACAGCTTGAAGGACCGATGGCTTCTCCATGCGTGTACATTCATATGAGGACCTGAGAAGGATTTTTTTCGCCAGCCTGTATCTAAACAGCACTGCAAGTGAGTGCAGTGGGCAAAACCGGCCCCAGTGTGGGAAAAGTGAAAGGCATGATTCTGGTCATACATGGAAAATATTTGCTTAAAGGGCAAAAGCTTGGCTTTTCTGAATCTGGTGAACCCTGGCCCTTGGCGAGGAGAGCCGTGCACAGTTTTTATAAGCATGACTCTATCCTCTGTTTTTGCTAATGGCACCTTTCCGTGGTCGGCTCCAACGTTCCACAGGAACAGAGCGCTCGGGTCCAGCTGAACAGCCGCGCCGAGAACAGAGGCGTGTGTCCTTCAGGGACGCCCATCCCGGTTCGACCGCACGGCGGGCCCGCCGAAGGCCTGCCGGGCCGTGTGGCCGCCAGCACTTAACGTGCACGGTGTGTGGCGCGCTGCTCAGCCACAAGCCTGTTTGTGTTGGGCCCAGTGCTTGAGCCTGCTGTCCGTGTGCTGCAGTCCTGCCTGTGTGAAGTGTGGAGTCTCCAGAAAGAACAATGCGATGTCTTTTTTTAAAAAATGTGAACTTTCCAGGCATATTCCACCGTAGCCCGGACCTGTGACTCTCCACGCCACAGGCCCCCAAAGCAAAGCCCTTAATGGATCACTCCTTTTTCCCAGCATTATTAGGAAGGCATTCCGAGCAGACCAAAAATGAATCATGCTCTGATGTTGGGAAACCCTCTCCTGCTGATCTAATCCAGTGGAGAAGGATGAGTGGGATGGAAACTCACACCCAGGTGGTACCATGAAGGGAGCAGCGTGGATTGGAATAGGCTTGTTAGAGTCAAATCACAGCACATCAATGACAGCAAAGAGGTGGAAATGGCCTTTGAACTTACATTACAAGCATTCTGTGCAATCCGTCATCAGCAGAGGTCTTAAGGGAATGACTATGTGACCTGAACACAATGTACAAACAGAGGATACACTGCTGTAAGCAGTACTTGTGCGCTCAGGATCGCTGTCATTTGTAAGGCTGTCAAGCACTACGTCTGATGTGTCTCTGAGGAGCTTAAGCTTACTGAATTTTAGAGTTGGAACAGTGGGAGCCAGCGAGCCCAGTGTGGACTGTCTAAGCTGAAGTAAATACAACTGGCATAAGTAAAAAACATGGCTGAAAAACAGCTTACTATAAATTGCAGTTCCATGGCGGCTGAGGCCTGACAACCACAAAGACACAATGAGAACAGCCACAATGTCAAAAGTATTCAGACAAAGCCATGGAGATTAAGCCCATGCGGTGACTGCTTTTAGCATTATGGCCCACTGTAACATAAGAAGCTCAACCACTAAGTGACCAATCCAGATTTAGGCAGCGGCAGGACATATGACTCGGCCACACAATAATTAACACTGCTGGACTTCTCAGATGCTTTCCACATCACTTTTGCCTGGTAAAAGAATACCGAACATTTAAAATGAGTTGATATCAGAATGCAGTGATGGGACATTTTGGGATTCCCATTCAGGCATGTATTTGGCAGTGGTAGGGAGGTGGTAGCACAGTGGTTCAGGTACTTGAATTGTAATCGGAAGTCTGGTTCAATCTCCACCGCTGCCAAGTTGTCACCGTTGGGCCCCTGAGCAAGACCCTTAACCCTCAATTACTCAAGTTGTACTCAGCGATAATTGTAAGTTGCTTTGGATAAATGCATCAGCTAAATGTAAATATTTGCATTTGGACACACACAGCATATGAGAAGCACAACATAATCTTTCATTAGCCAGTGCGATGTGTTGCTTTTCAATTTGATTTTAAATATATTTGGCTGTAACATATGTAGACATAATTGCTTTACAGCATAAGCATTCAGATAAATGTACTGTGATAAAGTCCAACTGCTATATTAAGTCATTCCAAAGCACCGTGTCTGCTTTCCTCAGTCCCTGCGATGGGAGATGCAGTAGTGTGTGGCGTGTCTGTCAAGGGCACCGTGCCAGTGGGATGTGGGTGCTGGCAGGACTGGGCTGAGCTGGCGCGAGGCCATCTGGCTCTACTCCAGCACAAGTCAAATGGCACACTAAACTGGGTCACCAGCACCTTAGCCGTACTACTGTCTCTGTATGTCCTACCACATATACACACACACACACACACACACACATATATATATATATATATATATATATATATATATATATATATATATATATATATATATATATCCATATATTCTTCTACTACTCACCCCCTGCTCTATCCATATATTCTTCTACTACTCACCCCCTGCTCTATCCATATATTCCTCTACTACTCACCTCCTGCTCTATCCATATATTCCTCTACTACTCACCCCCTGCTCTATCCATATATTCCTCTACTACTCACCCCCTGCTCTATCCATATATTCTTCTACTACTCACCCCCTGCTCTATCCATATATTCCTCTACTACTCACCCCCTGCTCTAGCCATATATTCTTCATTTGCATATTTCTACAGCAATGGCCCTTGAACACTGCAATGGCCCTTCAGTATTTATATAATAAAAAGGGATTATTATTAACGCTAAAATTCTTATAGTGACTACATCATAAGTCCTCAACTACTACATAAGATTGTCCATAAAATGTCTAATGCAGCACATCCAACTTGCAGTCAAAGGTGCGTAGTCTTCCCTTGTTGTGTTGGTTCTACATATGTGACATATCTGTGTCTTGTTTCCCTAAAAAAGTTAATGCAGATCTGGAAAGGCCAAGCTTATCCTGCTGTTTTGGATCTGGTGCAATTCGCTGGGAAATGTTCAACACTTAAAAACAGCACACTTTAAAATAATCAGTTGAGATGTTTCCCCTCATCCTAAGACTACCTTACATACCTCTCATAAGCAATAACTTTTCCAGCCACATACCGCACTATAGCCAACAACCACAACACATTACTCAAACTAATTACCCAACATCTGGTGATGATCCCACTCGTACTGCTCCCGACTGCTGGCCACGGAATGTGAGGCTCCGCTCTGGACCGTCATGCAGCAAGTTATGAAACGTACGCACTAATACGTCTTTGCCAGGGTGCCAGTATGTGACCTTCTTTGCTGACTGCATGGGTGAACTCATCACGGTGTAGCTTTTTTTCAACGGGCTACGGTAGGCAGAATTCCGACGACGCCCAGAAGACCCGTTACAAAATATATGTTGAAAACAACGCTAAGACGCCGAACGCCCACAGCACGGAAGGAACGTTCATCGGCTTTATGGATTTGCCAACAGTGCTGTCCACGTTATGTTGAACGTGAACGGTGAAGCCGCTGCTCTCCGGGAGTGTTACTTTAGCCGCGATGGCTGTGCCGTGTAGGGACGGGTCTGAAATAGCATGGGGAACAGCAATGGCGATGGCAGGCCAGTGCCTGTCTGCTGCGAGGCCCTGCGACAGGGAGCGGTGCACCTGCTGGTGATCGCACACAGCGCTCCCTTTGTTCAGACCTGCTCACCTGTCGTGCAGGTAGCTCGAGTCCGAATTCCATGACCCCTCCTCTGGCTAGCCTCCCAGCCCCCACGGCACCCCCTTACGCCTGCCTGACATTCAATGACCCTTTGCTAGCCACGCTCTCAGCCTCCTCTCCTCCTCTCCCCTCTGCCTTGTTTACACCTCCCTACTCCCCTCATTCTCTCACCAACCTTTTCACCTCCTTGTATGAGCTGTCCCTCATATCATATACAGCATGGCCATATTTGCATAGGTTTATGGTTTCACACACCAGAGGCGCTT
>NC_137500.1:3515000-3542500 GCF_041902795.1 Electrophorus electricus | reverse complement strand
GCTATACCATTGAAATATTTCTGATTGCTCGTCTGCTTTGCTTTGCCATCTATATCCTCCCCTGTGTCTCTGAATAAAGCACGTGTGCTTCTCACAGTCTCTGACTCTGTGTCACTCATTCTGAGAAAAGTTCCCCAGGGCCCTGATGAGAGATCAAACAGACACAGGCGAGGCAGAGGGTGGGACCAGAGGGACAGGATAAAAATAGGAATATTTTCCTTACAATATCTATGTTTAGACTTCTGTTTATATACTATCTATATTAATGGTATATATGGTATCTGAGCACCTGAGTAAATTATCCATGTTCCCTTTGCTGAGCCTGTACAGTGAGCCAATTTGATTCCACCTGAATGTCGAGCGATGTTTCACCCTCTTCTGAATATTGCTGAAGTTAAAACTCCAGCCCTTCATCTATATCTGCTAAACAAGAAACCTTGCCTTGCCTTCATCAGCTGGTGTGCTGAATATCATTCCTGCTAAATATCGGACTTTTGCTAATAGTGTACAGACACTATTAGCAGTCTTCATATTCCTCCTCTTCTTTCACTTATACTGGCCGCCCGTCCTGTCCTGTATTACATATACATTCTTTCTCCTCACATTCAAAGGTCTGCATGGTGTTGTCTTTTATCGGTTTATAACCCTTCTCACACTCCACTCGCAGAGCATCTCCTCGTTGTATCTCCTACTAGGCTGGCTCCTCTGTGTAGAACGACCTCTCCAGCCTCTGCAGGGCTGTTCGTCTAACACACCTCACTTAAAGTCTTACCTCA
Organism: Electrophorus electricus; assembly: GCF_041902795.1. Classification (NCBI taxonomy): domain Eukaryota; kingdom Metazoa; phylum Chordata; class Actinopteri; order Gymnotiformes; family Gymnotidae; genus Electrophorus; species Electrophorus electricus. The sequence continues at coordinate 3,541,724 of NC_137500.1, read as the reverse complement.
TCATTCAATACTGTTGTACTTTCTCTACTTGTTGAATCTATCTTGGGTATGAGAAAGGCACTATCAGAGTGTTACAGACGATCAGGCATATTCCAGAATGGTTACCATGTGCGTTAAACGCAAAAATAACTCAAATGCACAGGCAGATATAACTCGTGACATATATGACAAGGTAGGGGACAATCTGTGCAAGGACTCGTTCTGTTTATCTCTGAGATGTTAGTGAGATGTTAGTGAGATGTTAGTGCAGGCTGAGTGCTTATCAAAGGCATTTCAGCTCATTCATTCCCATTTATGAATGACCCTGACAGAGAGGTTGGAGAAGCCATGAAGAACTGAAACCAGGTGCTCGGACCATCAAGTGAAGCCGGGCTAACTCTCTACGAACACACACACGTGGTTAATGTTTATTAGGAACTAAGCAACATGTCAACAGTCCTGAGAACAACAGAAAGAAACGAAGAAAGAAAGAGCCAGACATGGAGGTAAAGAGAGACGGAGAGAAAGAGTGGAAGAGAGAGAGGACACACAGTGTGTTACCTTCCTCAAACATATCACTGGCGCTCTGAAAGCTAGCACGCCTACCCTGAGGCCTGCTGCCGCTCTCTCCCACAAGCCTCTGCTTTACTTACGTTTCAAGAGATTACTTCAAGATGTGCTAGAGTGACTGTGTGTGTGTGTGTGTGTGTGTGAGTGTGTGTGTGTGTGTGTGTGTGTGTGTGTGTGTGTGTGTGTGTGTGTGCGTGTGTGTGTGTGTGCGCGTGCGATTGCGCAACAGAATAAGAGAAGTCACCTGGGCTGGCTGTTCTCAAAGCCACTATCTCAGCACCACGTCTCCAGCTTGGCTTAACCGTAGCCACTATCATACTCCTCCTGGTGGCCCGGCCTCGCCTGCTTACCCCGCGCATCACGGACACGGCCGCATTGGCACCGGAGACGCAGTTCTCACTTCTCGTCTGGAAAGGCCTGACGCATGGCCGCATCAGAAACCTGGCTCTTCTCAGCTGTCCACATCTTTCTGTGTATCTCTACTGTCTCTCGCTCCCACTCCCCTCTCTCTCTCTCTCTCTCTCTCTCTCTCCCACTCCTCTCTTCCTCTTACTCCCTCTCTCCCTCTCTCTCTCTCTCTGTCTGTTCTCCCTCTCTCCCCTCTATGCCTATAGCAGTATATTCAGAGATGAGAGGAATGTAACTTCTGCTTTTCAAAGGCTTTGGCAGCAGTGGTGATGCAGGCTGGGCTCAGAGAAGCACGCAGAGCTGCAGATCTGCAGAGCCACAGATGTATATCAGTCTTATCTGTGGCTAATAAATCTCAGCCGAAATCTTCCAAAGATCTGGCACTTAACCACCCCCCATCCTCTGCTACCCAGAAGAAAGAAGTGTGCTTTACTTCATCAAAACCAATGGTGCCTCGAGCTCGCTCCGAGGCTGCCGAAGCTTCATCCAGTACGTGCTTCTCGAGCTTTAGCCCGCATCGAGCTTACGCCGACATGTATGTGCTTCCCACCCAAGCTCTCCTCAACCTCTCAGTCCAACTCACTTTGGGGGGGATTTCAGCAGTGCCAGACGCTGTTTGGCGTGCAGCTAAAGCAGGCGCGAGAGGCGCGGCCCGATGGAGGACGTGCTCTGTTCTAGGCGCCACAGAACATCACTGAGAAGAGAACGCATGGAGCTTGGTTGCGAGTGATCAGAACGAGGGTTTACTTCATAGTCCATTTGTAAACAGACAGGATGAACACACAAAGTCGTTAATAGAATCTGGTTGTTAAGAGAATCTGGGAAAGGCAAAAAGAAAGGGAACAGCATAGGCGGAAAAAAGAAGTCACAGCAGGAAACATCTGTAGCACAGACATCAGAGCACTACAGGTCATGTGAGCCAGGGAGCAGACGCTCGCACAGGGCCCTGCTTGCCTGCAGGGGGCGCCGCATATAGCAGCCCAGAGTAGGGTATGAAGCTCAGGGCAGGTTAGTACCGACACCTCAGTCAGAGGTTACCTGGGCCCAGAGCTAATCTATAATCACTACCACACACGCACACACACACACACACACACACACACTCAGAGAATGTCATCCAGAAACCTTACTCCAAGCACAACACTGAAAAATCACCACCAGAAAATGCGGTGAAATGGGAGAGCATAAAAGAGATGAAATGAAAGAGAGAAAATAAAAGAGGAAAGTCCGCTTGCATGTGTCTGCGATCCTCCGCTGTTATGGATGGCAGACTAAACCGCTTTTCCCATTGTTTTTTCTGTTCGGCGGTTCGCGACACTAAAATCGCAGGCGCGATAAAACCACACCATGCAAAGCTGTTAATTGCTTGGAATCCAGACAAAGGAAAAGGAGAGAGAAGGTCGGAGAGGCTTTGGTTCTGGAGAGCCGAAAGGTGGCACGATCCCTCCAGTGCTGAGGTTGGGGGAACCTTCCACGTGGAGTGTTACTGGTCTTCCAGGCCCTCACTAGGAAGCGAAGAGTTACCGAACTGGTCCATCAGTGGCCTTTCACAATGCCGCGGAAGGGACTACGATATGACGTCCGTGCGTCTGTGCGTTACCATTGCGCACAGTGGCTGGACACCTTAAAGGGGTGTGAGGGAGACTGCACTTTACAGATTACTACAGATTACTACGTATCCTGATCTGAAATCATTCTTGGAAATATACCCATAAATGTGAACTCTTCGGAGATATGTTAATGCTTACTGCAAACCTTGCAATTAAATGCTGTCTCAGCTTGTAAAAATATTTCATTTCACTTTAAGCTGTTCCATGTGGGGCGTGCGGAGGATGCGTTCAACGCAGGGGGCTTTTCGGCCACTTAAAAACGTGTTCTGAGCTGCAGAGCTGGAACTGAAGGCTGAACAGAAGCGCAGGATTTCAGAGCAATGCAGACCCACCTCTGTGTGGACATCCCATTGCCTTCATTAGAAAGCTCCCAGTTAGCCTAATGAAAATAAACTCGGGGAGAGTCAAGTGATTCATTAAATGCACACAGAGGACTTTTAAAGAGACATTAATGATTAGAGATGGAGATATTTCCTAGTGCTGAAAGAGAGAGAGAGAGAGAGAGAGAGAGAGAGAGAGAGAGAGAGAGAGAGAGAGAGAGGGCAAGCCTAGACTGACCAAGAGCTTGGGTGCACCCTCCCGAGCTGGGATCAAAGTCTAAGCAAATCTCTTCCCTGGATTTACCTGTAGCTAAAGCCAATATATTCAGGATAAATGCTACAAGGCCCTCAACAGGAGCGTTAGCATGAGCTTGCGCGCGCAAGTTTGGGCGTGCACCAGGACCCAGTGGGCAGCGTTTCTGAGCGCCTTTCCGGAATCTTTTTTTTTTTTTTCCTGCTGCAAGCACGATAGCTGTGCGTCCGCTGCTAGAGCAGGCCAGGGATCCTGTGTGGCAGGAGCGCGTGCTCACGGCGAGCCGTGGGACTGGTCTACAAGCGCGTCTTCATTTCTCTTTCTGTCTGGCGGGCTCCTCCGTCTCCTGTCTCCTGCCCATCTGCCCGTGACCTGAGTAATTACCCGCGGAGCGCTCCGAGCCTTTCTGCATAATCCCCCCCTTTTCTCCGTTAGCACAAGCCGGTACGCCTGTGCAGGTACGCGCGGTGATGGAGAGGCTCACATCAGAGGAATGCGCGAGAGAAGGGAGAGAATGGGAGGAGCGGAGGGTGAGACGGAGGGAGAGACCTGCCCATGTGCTTTAGCAATCTACACCTGAACCGCGTCGGGCCTCTCCAGACTGCAACGGCCCCGTGTCAGGGCGTCTGTCCCAGGCAGCCTCAGCTGCCCTGCGGGTCACGACCTCTCGCTTCAAAGCGCAGAGCGTCTGTGGGGCTCGTTATTATCCTGCCACGCCCCGGCCGAGGGCGGCGGGGGATTCCGGCGCTCTCCAGCCCGATAGTGGGATTACACACGACTGCCTGCATAATGCGGCTCAAATGATCAGCAGTCAGAAAGGGGCACCAGAGGAAGAGGGAATGCGTGCAATGCAACAGAAGCGCAAGTCCCCCGGATCTGGAGGGGGCCGAAGGCTAGAACAGATAACGCAGCCTGTACAATTCATAAGGTCACAGACGAAAAACGCCAGTTTGGTGACCTTCCAGTGACACAAAATCCCCTTTTGCACTTCAGGATGGAAGTTAACGTATCTACTAGCAAGCACCTGTACGGCTTGGTTGGGAACATTGTAGGTTGGTATTTGTTTTATGGTGTTGAACTTCATAACAGTTTGTTGGGTGGATCCTAAGGACCGTTGTTTCCATATATACTGGAACATTTGAGAATTTCAGTTATAGATCCAAAACAGATCGGATCTTGTTAGCCTGTCCCATGGACACAAAGGACACACACGTATTTGTGTGTAAAGCACACAAATATACATGTTTATATAGATATCAGACACACAATGATAAAAGCAAATAGCTCCTACTAGCCGTTAGTTCCGTACGACATAACACGGGTCACCTGAAGCCCTGACCTGTGTTCTGAAACCCCATTCATAACCCTGTGTACACTAGTAACATTCATACATGATGGCATGTGTGTGAGTGTGTGAGCGTTCTCAATATTCACATTCATGAGGAAAAAAAGTATTAAATCATTCATTCTGTCATCCTCAAACATCTCCATTTATAAAGTTTACTGTCCTATACCATGTGATTAAGGAAATACATATATTTACGTATCGGGGGGTGGGGTTAAGTGGTTGTATGGAGTCCTTAGGAGAGACTGGTAGGCAGTAGGTAAATAGGTTGATAATCTAATTTCAGATTTCTCCCAGTGGATTCCCAACAAGCACAGATGAGTCTTTGTTCCTTATGGAACAATTCAGATAACGGCAGATGCTCACAGATAAAATGAGGCGTGGCTTAAATCAGTGAGGGGTGATCCAACACGGGAGTCAATGTTCAGGCAAAGGTCAGGACCGGATTCACAGAGGTAGCAGAGGCAGATAGCACCACAAATAGGATATAAACAGTCCAGGTTGAAATCCAGGAAGACAGTATGATAAGACAAACGGGACAGACAAAAACAGAGGAGCGCAATCGAACAAAGATCGGACATACCGTAAGACCCTCGGAAACGCCCGGTGTGCACTCACAGTTCAAGTGGCAATACTTCACAGAGTGTGTCTAGTAATGTGTAAATGAGTATCAGGTGATATTAACAGTCCGGTGATGATGAACGTGTGTATGGCTGGTGATTGGCCATTAGAATGGTGGGAGTCAGTTATCCAGGGAAACAGGTGGCATGACACCTTACATTTAACTACATTGCTACCATTGTAACAAACAGCAGTGATGTAATTAATGTCAATTGTTAGTAAAGTGTCAAAATAAAGTGTCAACAATATAAAAATAATTAATTCTGTCACTGTATCCACATGTCAACATAAAAACATAAACACGTCCGCTTGATATGCGCTTCTTCCTGACTCTCCTGTTCCTACCTATGGGGCACATGCATAAGAGGTGTGTATTAGTCTCAGCGCATTATAGCTCACCAAACCATTAGCACATTCAGCCCACAAGCCCTAGTTGTATACAAGCACACACACGCACACACGCATGCACACACACACACACACACACACACACACACACAGCTATTGTCTCATGTGGTATATCACTCGATGTGAGATAAGTGATGAGAAACAATAACACATTAGATTATATCACATTAGCACCATCAGGAGATGGAGAACAGGTATCAAGGTTCGCTTTTTTTAAAATAGATTTCCCAGTTAGGAAATTACAATTCCAACAGTTCCCACTGTGCATGAAAGCAACACAAGAGTGCAACAACTACATTAAACACACAGCACATAAGACAAACGCGTATCACGTCACAAGACATTTCCCGGAAAACGAGCGCACGGCCTGGACGTAGGGGCACAGGACGGCCGTGAGGACTGAAACAGCCCAGAGCCCAGAGGGTGCAGTCTGGCCTCCGACTTCCAGCTCTCTTGCAGATGAGCCCGGCATGTGTGAATCTTATGCGCAGTGCTGCTGTTTAGCCTAATCTGTCGGTTTGGTCATGCACGTGTGTCCTTCCTGATTTACAAAACGTAATTGCAATTATAGTCTTAATTGTCCTCTGAAGAAGAAGAGGGGTGGAGCGCACAAAGAAAAAACAAAACAGAGAATCTCATGCACTGTGAAGCGGCAGGGCAGTAACACTGTGAGAATAAACGCACGGTCTGCACTGCAGGAGAGCCACAATCGATTAACCTCATATGGAATCTCGCAACACTGATGAAGTCATACACATTTAAGCCTCTAGCCTCAAATCCTGAACCCCACCACCCCACCTCAGAAAAAAAAGAGTACCACTGCAGTACACAAGTCATAAATCACCTCACTGCTTGGCCTGATCATCCAAGCAGTTTAAGAAACAAAAGCCACACACACGCACACATCTGCAAGGCAACAGTCGCTCAGTCGCACAGCGGCTGAATTGCATTCAGACCTGCTGCTGCTACAAACAAAGCCGGTAATAAAAACCTCATCGGTGCTGCAGGTCTGTGCTATACACAAGCACAATAAGAGCCTTAGTTTTGGCTTCACACCTCCATTTGATGTCTCTGCCTCGTCTCCAGCCAAGCTTTGCAAAAAATGCCAGCAGAACTTCGCGATGTGAGGCGGTGGGGGTGGGGTGGTTCCTTTCTGATGTGCCTCAGCTTGACGTGGATACAGGCCTGAGATAGAGCTGGCAGGAGAGCATGAGATCCCGTGAGTACACGGACTTTACGGGCCTTGATGAGCACCGACTGGCGCTTGGCTCTTTCTCCCAGAGCCGTACATCGGTCGCGCTAAGTGCTCTGTCCCACTTCAGGTGATTCCTGTGGAAGCGGAGTAAATAACAGAAGTGACTACACCCCTGTGCAATACCGCTTACATGTCAGAGGATTCAAGATCGGATCACCTCTCAATAATTGAATCATTTTGAGAAGTAGAGTACTATCTCTTATGAACACTCAAAAACAAATACTTTAGAAATACTAGATTAAATATACAGGCCCCAAAGTAGAAACCCATGTGAGTACATTTGTGATCAAAGACACACCTCAGAAAAGCTGTGATCACTGAAACAAAATTGCATACCCTGTCATTTCAAATTAGTCTAATTGCATGAACATGGTTATAATTTTGAACCTGTTGGTTGTGTCTATCCGCATGTCCATCTCATGACCCCACATGCAAAAGAACTGTCAATTCTTGAAAACTCTGACTGTGAGAGCAAAGTGCATCAGACTTGGCACAGGGTTATTAGCGGAAACCAGAGTGTCTGTGATTGTTCGGACAGTGCAAAGCCAACCTCTATGGACGGCATCCAGGAAAAAAAAAATTTAAAAGGCTGCAAAATGGCAAGATGAAACTTTACTAAAGAATACGTAAGATGCCTGGTGAATATCAGGAGCACACTCACAGAAGGTCAGATGGGGTGAAGCATATTGGGCTGTGCGCCCGGCCAGGAAAGCCACACTGGAGCACAGGAGGAGTGGGATGACCTGGGGCTACGCAAGTTTTGGAGATAACATTTAAAGATGGCCCCATGAATGCCTGTGGAGATACCAAAACACTGCCACACAGTCCGAAGCTCGGCAGCGGAGGAATATCCCAGCACAACATTCCAAAGCACACTATTAAAATGACATAAGAGTTTCTAAAGAGCATGCACCTGGCCAAGTGTAACTAACACCTACCCAAGTGTGCTGCCTGACCTGAGTCCAACAGAACACCTTTGGGATATTTTAAAGCAAATGGTAGAAGCTCTCCAGTGAAGAGCAGCCAAACGAATATGAAGAGCAGCAGAACATCTCTCCAGAAATGTCTGCAACACCGGTGTCCTCCATACGGAGGAGGACTGAGTCTGTCGTCAAAAAGGTGGACATAAGAAAGAATGAAAAAATAAAGGATTTGAATCTCAGTAATGAAAAGTGTACTGAATTTGTCACATTGAGTTTCTACTGTGGTGCCTGTATTTTTAAAATAGTAAATCTAAACTACATTTTTATTATGCATAGTTTATAATATAATATACTATATTTTTATTATATTAAACTAGTTTTTATTATAGATAAGAAGAAATACCCTACTATAAGGGTAAAAAATTTGGAATCATTTGAAATTAAAGTGGTATTGCATTTCTGATGTATCCTGTGTCTGTGTGCTTATACATATCTTAAACAACAAATTTGTCTCAGTTGGACTCCCAACACCCTTATCACTTTCACTGTACTCACTCCACTACTTCAGATGAACTCACCGAAGGGTTTTGGTGCCCCAGGCTTTACTACTGGGCATAGCTCACCCTCGTTTATCTCATCTCCATTTGCTTCACTGTCGACCCTACCTTTGTTTTCTGAAACTCAAGCACCGAGGCAAATTGGAGTGGACATGTTGACAAAACGCTCTCAGGCCACGTGCAGTTCTCATGTCAGACACACTAACCTTGCACTTCTCTCAAAGCAAATAAACATTTGCCAGTGTTTGTGTTTTTGTTTTTTTTACTATTGGGAGAGTGTTAACAGCTCGAAGGCTTTCTTGATTCAAGTTTCGAGCAGATGCAGCTTCCACAGCAAAAATATTTCTTCGAGCAAAAAAAAAACGTAAAGGAAATGACTCCCACAAACATTTCCTCTAACGTGCAACAGACATCTGCCTTACATCACAGCACAGTGCCCCAAAACCTGTCTAAAATCCATGGGCGCATGAGCGTGTTATGATAGCGTCAGTTAGCGGGAGAGAGGGGCACCTCTGTTTCCTAACAGGGTGAGATTGGTGAGTCATGGATGGAGAGTGTCAATGTGTTTTTACTGTGCTAATTGAGTGCTAACAACATCCCTATGCATGAAGTTCATTTCCAGAACACTAAACCTTCTCATAAATGTCAGTGGAGAACACGCCTGGCACAGAGCAGACTGCCCTTCCAAGTAAACGTGCGGATCCTGTAGGCTGATCCGATACACAGAAGCGCTGAAACACACCAAATCTTTCCGAAAACACAATACTGCGGATGTATGTTGGAGATCAATACCATATACAGTGTGTTCTCAGGCTCAAATAATGAATACTTTACAAAAACCATTCACTTGGTTCAAAGAAAAATATACTTTTATTTTGAGAAAAGTAAATATACAATATTGTTATAGAAATTAAATGACCTACTAAGAGATACTTGTGTAGCTCACAAATCAGCAGAGAGGCTCTTTCAGTGTGCTTGTGGAAACTGTGGGAACGGACTACAGAAATACAAAAATCAGGAAAGGTTGAGAACAGATGTGTCTGAAGGGGGACAACTTATTTCACAAAGTCTTATGGCCCCTGTCTACGTATTTGAATTTGAATAGGATGTATTCATGTGATATACTTCGATATGCATGTGTGTGTATGTACATATGTTTCTGCATCGCTGACAGCGGGTGGCTGGCTGGACACCTCCCCGAGACTGGGTGGAGGGGGGGCCACATTGTTGCTCAGTCTGGTTTGGTTTATGGTGCACTTTAAAAATTATTGTCGGAGCACTTATAATTATATTGTAGGGTTGCTCCAATGCGCTAAACTTTACTGCTTGGAATTTCTGGATAGAAGACAGGTCTCCGTGAAAGGCAGTGTAGCAGCATAGGGAGGAAAAAAAAAAAAAAAAAAAAAAAAAAAATATATATATATATATATATATATATAAAATGAAATCAATAAAAGATAGCAGACGCAAGACGTGAAACAGGAAAGGGCTAGGACAGACTGATGGTAGTGACAGAGAGGACAGCCCAGTCACGTGACCCGTCCAGAGAGAAGAGAAGACAGGCGTACGCAAAGACATCGTGTCCGACTAAACCTGGTTCAGCTGGCAAATGTGCCAAATCGAGATGGCATATTTAGCACTGCTTGGCTGAGCAAGGCTGGTCCACTGTGGAAACAATCATCACGGCTCGGGGGAACACCATCTCTTCTGTCTCCCTCGCCGTGAAAGACGGGTTTTGTGCCCTCGGGAGAGAGAGACAGTCATACTCGCCACATCAAGAGCAGAGAACCGAACGCTGACACCGCCCGAGCCAAGCTGACACACCAACAATGCGGCTCTGGCCGGAGCCTTAAACTGCCTGCCAGGAGCTCTTTCATTTGTAAGAGCGCGAACAAGGATGATCTCTCAAACAATACTCCAGGAGATCCCCAGGGACCTTGGGAAGAGCGAGCAGCTTAAAGTCATTTGAAAATTATTTGAAATCATTTGAAAACCCATGTCACCTGCCTGTGGAAGTTCAACCCTAGAGCCATACAGGCAATAAAAAAAACCTCCAAAACAATACTAGTGGGTGTACAAAATCATAGCTGTCATAGTTATGGCTGGCAGTCAGCAACATATACAGTAATCAGCCCACTGCAGAGTTCCAAGGCCTGTGTGGGAGATATACATTGCAAATCCATTTATTCACCTGTTATCATTTGCTAACACTTTCGATACCAATCTGAGTGGCGCTGGAATGCAAAGGCAGAAACATGAAATCAGGCTCACATTATCGCTGCTGTAATTTAGCATTGGCTGGTATTATGTATCCTAGAGAAACTTCAGCTAAAGTAACACACACACACACACACACACACACACGCAGTCTTCACAGAGTACCGGGCACACAGTGATCAAACAGGCTTCAGTCAGATCATCAATCTTGCATTGCTCAATTTTGCAAAAAGAGCAGAAAAACGCAGGAATAATTCCATGTACTGGTTAAGTGCAGCACAGTCTGCTTTTGTCATCCTCGTGGCTTCCAAAAATGGGATAAACTAATACAAACTTTCTTAATGCAACAGTTATGACATGGTCAGCCTTAGTTTCAAAGGAAAAGCTATTAATCTGCAGACTAAAATGAAATACTCTATCCCCCCCCCACACACACACGCACACACGCACGCACGCGCGCGCGCACACACGCACGCACGCGCGCGCGCGCACACACACACACACAGGCAGATAAAAGCAATATGTCAAAATCCATGAAGAGAATCACTCATGAGCCATGTGTTTGACACCAGAGAAACCTACATTTCATATTAAACATAAGTTTATCATTTACTTCTAATAAGTGGTTTTCCATTAGAGACATATTTGGCATATTTAATGCAGATGTATCTTATTGTATATGTTCCAGTATCCCAATATTGTGATGGCAGAAATAACAAAGCAAAAAAACCAATGACCCTGAAAGGCCTTGAAACTTCATAAAAACATCAGCAAACTCCGATCCCTTAACATCATTCTTCTGTTATATGGCTTCTTCATCCAATGCCTTTTTTTTTCACTTTTTCTGAGAGAGCTGACAGCTTTAAGGCCATGAGTGATTCACAGATGATGGCATCTCAGCAGGGTCATTCCTCCTCCCTTCCTCATGCTCGCAAAACAATCCCAAGACCTGCAGCTGGAGAAGCTTCTCCAACCAAATAAATCCTGATTCACTTACTAAAAATCGGAGCTTACATTTCACAGAATGAGGCTTTTGGGAGCATGGCTGTGCACTCTTCCCGTGTGTTATCATGATCGTGCTTCACTAGGAATAATCAGATGAGAAGAGTGATGTCCTACACTGCCCTCTCTTAAACGGCTTTCTGACGAGCCCCGCGCATCACATGCCGACACTCCCGAACCTCTCCGTCCTGATAGGAAATCATATTTAGCCTAGCTGTGTCCATCACGCTAACAGACAGGTCCTGCTATTGGGTGGCGGGGAATCAGACTTACTCAGTCATTCAAGCGATGTGTGCATGTGTGTGTGTGTGTGTGTGTGTGCACGTGTATGTGTGTGTGAGATAGTGAGACGGAAAAACTTATATTCACTCCATGCAAGAAGAGTAGGAGAATGCCATCGAAAAAAGAGAGAGTGGAATTTCCATTCAATGGGGACCTTCCTCAGCTGCTTTAGGATTTCTGTTTGGCTCCGCTGATGGGCAGTTTGCTTCACTCCTTGTTGTCAGACCCTTCATCTTTCAGAGAGTGGACACTCCTGGGCACTATGGCTCCCAGCCGAGGCTGTGTTTACGCCAGCTTGGCAGATGGGTCTGGTGTGCCCCTACATGAGTCCTGTTTTGATCTTGCTCTTTGCGGGAGACTCACAGACAGCCTTTAGGGCCATGTCCTGAAGCATCTGTACAAGTCACCCCAAGTCACTACAATGTTCACTACAATCGCCCTGTTCATTCCTCTATTATATTCCACTATTATATTAATGGTGCATACAGCATTGTGTGTGTGCATCTGAGTAAGAGAGGTGACTCGCCACTTGTCTGGGACTTTTCTGTGAGTGTGTGTGCGAGTGTGTGTGTGCGCGCGAGTGGGTGTGTGTGTGTGTGTATACGTGTGTGTACGTGTGTGTGTGTGTGTGTGTGTGTGTGTGCACGTGTGTGCGTGCATGTATGGCTGATGCCTGATTCCTCAAGTGGATTTTGACATATTTCTTTAATTTGCCTCTGTGTGTGTGTGTGTGTGTGTGTGTTTTCGCATAGGCATCCTTCTTCTGTATTAGCAGGGCTATAAGTATTGGTCACTGCCAAGATGGCCCAGTCCCAGATTTAAATGAGAGGTCTTGCCACAGTTAATGATTAGTAATTACCCCCAAACACAGAGCTGCTACTGTTGAGCTCAGTGGTCCCTCGCTCAACAGGGATCAACTATCTGAGCACTCACCACCCACCAAAGCCTCGCATCATCATATATTAACCAAACGCCCCTCTTTTACTGCACAGTGTTTAGTGAGTTTACGTTATGTGTGTGTAAGTGCCTGTGGCAGGGTGCCCCGTGGAAAATCAGAGGTATGCCCCACTTCTGGAGTTTTACACAACAGCACTGCTCCACGCCGAGAGAACGCTGACTTCCGACAGAATGAGGGACCTACAGCCATCCGGCAGCTCCCGGGGGGGATATAGCTGATTAGCAGTGATGTGGAGACACCTAGAAAACTCAAAACCCATCAGTCTCATGGCCTCTCGGGGTTGGGGGAGGGAGGGGGTTGTATATATGTCCCTCTCGATATCAAATGGAAAAGACATAATTTACTCCAAAACAAAAGCCCCTGACTACTGCCTCAGGCATTCAGACCACAAGTGCTACAAAGCAGCAGCAGGCTGCGTGGCAGAGAACCTGGGAAAGCTCGCTGCCTCTTCCCGAGGAGTCTCCCGCTGACAGGAGCAGAGGAAAAGAACTCTGTTTACACTGCTCATTCCTGCCATCCCTGCGGCAAAATGGAGCACACTTTAATCCAGCCTGCTGCTCGTATTATCCTTCATTTTATATTCCATTTAATATGTACCTGGCTCTCGTCCCAGCTGGAAGGAGCGGGCTGTTAAATTACTGTGTTGTGATATGAGAGGAAGGTTCCTCTTCTGGTACAAGACGCCATTGTGTGAGTGCAAAAAAGATCCATTTCGATTTAAGTAGCCTCTCCTAGACGTAACATGATCAATTAGGCTATAGTATTCTCTAGTGAGAATGGGCCAGCGCTACTGAGGCAAATACTGTCTTAGGACCGAAATAAAAGGAAATGAACTCATCCTGAATATTCATCCATGGCAGGAATCATTTGAAATCACTACTAATATCCAGTATAAACATTACATTAAACACACAGACAGTACTAAAAAGCTACAGCGATTGTGTGATTGTGTAACTAATCATACACCCGACTGGGCAAACACTACTATGAATGTACTGCTGACATATACAGCCTGGTATTTTTTACCTGCATGACCTCTTTTCCGAGCTTAAGAACACCTTTCTCTCAGCAGCAGAAACTGTGGGTTTGAAGGACTGCGCGTGTGATCTCCTGAGGGCCACTTCTCCCCAAAACCTGAGCACATACGCTCTGCACTGCTTTCATACAGGGCGAGCGGCTCAGTCAGGGGGCGGAGCACCTGTGTGCAGGACCACAGCCTGAAGCTGGGCCCTGAGGGGCCCTGAGGGACCCTGGCCCCCAACTCTACTGCACACAGCCCTGCGAGACTTCTGATCTGTCCGCAGCGTCCAATCTAACACAACCCTCAGTTTTGAAGAACACACTCTCACTCTTCATCATCTATTCTGATGCACATGCACAGAGCATTAAACACACACACACACACACACACACACACAAACACACACATTAATTATTAATTAATTAATGATTATCCCCCACAACATATATACACATAGTTACAGGCATGCGCATGCACACACACACACACACACACACACACACACACACACACACACGCACGCACACACACACACACACACACACACACACACGCACGTACGCACGCACACACACACACACACGCATGCACGCACGCACGCACGTACGCACGCACACACACACACACACGCACACACATACACACACACAGTCTCTCTGTCTCTTTCTCTCCAACATACACTCACTTCAAGTCTATCATGCATGCCCACATACCTCAGGTATATATATATATCATTTTTAATTTTTTTTGGCTGGGGTACAGGAAGCTGACAACTTAGTGTACTCTAAGCAGAGAGGACGAGGGAGAAGAGAGAACAGATAGACACCCCCCACATTATGAGTCCCTCCACACCTTAGCTCTACACGCAAAGGCCCAGCCCTGCAAATACACCCCCCCACAGACCTCGGGCCCTCCCTCTGCCAGTTCAGGAAGTCCAGATAAATGCATAAACAAACAGGACTGTTGTCATTGGCCGGCTTGGCTTGTTTGAGAATACCTGCATATGTTTAGAGTGCCACTCTGAGCGCCAGAGCCACTGGCTATTTAGGTCAAACTCTAAATCTGAAAGTTTCTTTCACAGGCCCAGTCAGCAATGAATCGGGGCTTTTGCTGCAACCGAAATTAAATCAGAACTACCTGACAGGATTATACACGCCACATTTATCACTGTCTGTTTATATTGTCATGACAACTCTCCTAAACATGGATCAGTCCAGACATTTCAAAACATTCTGACAGACAGCCTACAATTATAAAGGTGGTCACCGAAACACCAAGACAGACATAACCGACAAATGCTAAGCCAATGTGAGCAGGATTTAAAACCCTTTTGTTATAGTGGGGGATATGATGAATATTGCCACTGTGTCTACCGTACGGTTCCAGCCTCTGGTTCTATAGTTATGCACACATAACCAGGACTGGACCTTTGTAGCACTACCTTGCGACCTTGCCAAGTCCTTCATGTTTTGAGGCACTAAGTTCATACTGTTGCTGTTTCTAATCGATCAGCCTGTAGAACACCTCTGATCAATAGAGCCACACATCACCAGACCACATTATCCCACCACCACAGAGACGCACAGTGTCCCCCACAAAAGTGACCCACACTTCAATGGGTCAGGGGTCGCGGAGGCTGGTCTAGACATCAAAGAAGGTCCGTTGCTACCGTGATTGACGTCACGCAGATCCAAAGCACCTCAGCATGGTTCTATTCTCTGAACAAAGGACTCTGTACAATAGCTCTTTCCTCCGGGCCAGAACCCAGAGCATTACAATGGAACAGAGCATCCCATCCCAATGACACGTCTGGTCCAGGGATATGATGTAAATTTGGTCTGTTGCTCTTGGGATGGGGAGAGATGCTGTGTTTTCTTTCTGGCTGATAGCTGGATGAGAAATAATACTTTCTTCTTTGTGCTCCACAAATAAATCACACACAGTGGCTCTCGGTCAGTCAGCAGCAGGTTCCCATCTCCTGAACAATGCCTCGTGTGTCACGTGTGTATTAGTCTGTGTTCAGCAGCAGCCTGCGGGTTTTAGGACAGAGAGAAGCAGTGAAATTGTTTTTCTCTCCATCTGTACTAAACCACACCCACACACACACTCGGTCTCTCTCTCTAACCTCCTCTCTGTACTGCCGGACTTTCCTCTGGGCCAAAACCCAGCACAGTACAATGGGAAAGTCCCGAGTCCAATGGCATGGTGAGTCCAGGGCCATGTTTTGAGTTTGGCCTGTTGTTCTTGGGTGCAGTGAGAGCCTGTGGAGGAAGACAGCTTTCTGTACTATTGCCCTTGGTCGCTCAACAGCTGATGCAGCTCCATAGATACTCATCTCCTGAATAATAGCTCATGTGTCATATGCATATAATCCACGTTCTTTAGACCAAAGGGTGAGAGGGTTTTTCTCTCCATACACACACACACACACACACACACACACACAATAACAAAGTAATTCTCTTCATTTCTCTATTCAAAATGGCTCATTCAATGTGACAGTGTGCACTACTGCACTGCAGACGTGAATGGAGAACAGATCCTTAGGTTCTCTGGCCAGGTGGAGAGTTACAAAATACTTCAACCTCACCCTCATGGTAAAATAACCTCAACCTCACCCTCATGGTAAAATAACTTCAACCTCATGGTAGAGTAACCCAACCTCATGCAAAATAACCCAGCCTCAATCTCATGGCAAAATAACCCCAACCTCAACTTCATGGTAAAATAACCCTAGCCTCAACCGCATGGCAAAATAACCCCAACCACAACCTCATGGTAAAATAACCTCGAACTCAATCTCATGGTAAAATAACCTTGACCTCAACCTCATGGTAAAACAACCCATCCTCAACCTCATGGTAAAATAACCCAGCCTCAACCTCATGGTAAAATAACCCCAGGCCCAACCTAATGGTAAAACAACCTCAACCTCAACCTCATGGTAAAATATCCTCAACCTCATGGTAAAATGACCCAGCCTCAACCCCATGGTAAACTTGCCAATAGCAGACCAATCACCACAGCCTGTCCTTATCAAATCCAAACTCAATAACACCTCACAAAACATTCTCCACATAGTGTAATATTGGGCTCAAAACAATTCAAACAAACATTGGTTACCATATAAAAATATCTTATTACTCCAATAATTGACTTAAGAGTTTGGCATTCAAATTGAAACTGAAATGAAACCTGACATTTTACAGCAACAAGTTATCAATGAACATAAACTTCATTTTTCAAAGTAAAAATAATAATATATGTAAAGCATGTAACCAATATACTTTAATGGACTTGAAATTACTGCAGCAGTTCAGTATCCTGTGACTGGGCACCTGCACAAATACATCTCCCTGTGTCTTATTTCATATTAGATCTCGTAACCTGTGACTTCACTCCATGAAATTACAGAGTCTGTAATAAATATACCCTGAATATGTGATTAGGTGGTGAAGGCCTTCACGTCTGACTGAGCTCTTTGAAATTAAAATTTAATATTAGAGCTTTTTTCCCCTGAAGTGACAGGAAGCATGATACGGCATGACACTAGTTCAGTGGGATACCAAAGGACCTGCCTTATCCTTTAGGGTACACGCTGAGACAAAGATCCAGTTCTCATATCATAAAATATCATCCATAAATACACAAGGCACTTTACAGGTGTGACAACCAATCTAAAAGCACTTTGAATTTGCATTTTAAATACAGCATAAAATATCTGCCAAGGGATATACATTATATGAGATCTGGATAATGTCACAATAACATGTAGGTGTAAACTAATCACATTAGTGAACACACACACACACACACACACACACACACACATACCCCATTATTGTGAGCATTATGACCGCTGACACACACCCCTCTGTAAACCCACATCATTCTGTCACAGGAAGAGTAGCCCCTTTACACACTGTGGGAGGATTAATAGTGAACACATGTTGGGGGTGGCGCTTGGACTGCCGGTGACCATACCATAGGATTAGTGGGAAGATCCGTATGGAAACGGTTCTCCTCTTCTTCCCCTTATCCCTATCTCCTCCTCTCGGCCCAGACCATTGGTCGCTCCCTGTCCCAGTCCCTGCGGGAGGCAAGCGCTCTGAAAAAGTGGGCGAGTAGGGCTCCCACTGGCCACTAAACCCTTGTCAGTCTCACCTGGAGTTTTTACAGTGGTCTGGAAGGGATACCACTCTTATGTTTTTACCTCGACTCCTTTGTAAAGATGAGTGGCGTCAGAACAGTTCCGGAGGCAACAGGTTGCAGAATTCAGCTTAAATTATTTTTTTCCTGTTCCAACATTGAAGCCTTTCTTCATTGCAGAGAGCTCCCTTGTCGCAAAAGTAATGGATTCGGTTTTGCCAGGCAACAGACATTAAACTAGAGTGCATAAATGGCAAGTTTTTCCTCCCTAGGAACAAGAGAAAGCAAGAGAGTGCAAAAGAGAATGAGAGAGAGAGAGAGAGAGAGAGAGAGAGAGAGAGAAATACAGCATGAGACCGAGACAGAGAGAAAGAGAGAACCCAGGAGCTGGACCAAATAACAGAGAGATGCAGGCAGAGGTCAAAGAAAACAACAACAAACAGAATAGAATAAAAGCAAAGTTAAACCTGAGAATATAACAATGCAATGTGGATGGAGTCTTGGAGAGCAGCTACACACGAAAATTGGAACTTTTCAAAAGTTGTGACACGGAGCTAAACTCTATCTGAGACAAAAAGAAGTGGATAAGGCAGGATAATAAAATGTAGAGAGAGAACGATATAACAGCAGTGAGACACTGCAGCACCATCTCAACAGATCTGTGCAAGGACAAATACAGAGAGAACCAAATAGTCCCGAATGGCTTGTGGCTCTCTGAACCTGATCTTCTATCTCCTCGCGTTAAAATTATTCCTACTTCATGGCCAAACACATTGGCAAAGTTCATTATTAAGGATAATGTGCGCACTTCAAATGCTGTGTATTTTCTGTTTCTACAGCTGGGTGGTGTAAAAAGCACATAGAGTCTTTCTCAAGGGTGAAGTAAACTGTATCCCTTTCTTTGGTTCACAGCTTTATTGACAGACTCCTTTCCCCGACCAGAGCAATACATCACCCCAGGAGGCCGAAAGGAAAAAGACCATTAAAGAGCCGAGGATTTGGAGGTGAACAGACCTTAGCCTACGAGGCAGGCCCGTGTGTGACCTCAGCTTCTGTGGTGCAAATTATCCCCATAATTACTCGGGATATATTCCCTCACATTAAAAGCAATGTACTCAACTCTTTTACAGCCAGTGGAAAAAAATGTTCTTGTTGTTTTTATGTTATGACTTCCATTTTCTTCCCATGGACGAGAATGCGGGGCTGCCAGCAGTTGTGAAAAGGTACAGCAGATTCATGTTTTAGTTAGAGGTGATGATTGCAGCTTGGCTGAGACGGGAGAATCAGATGCACGGCACTGAGACACAGTGAAAGAGATTCACAGAAAGAGAGATGTACAACTGCCACTAATAGCAAAGTGTAAGTAGAATTGTCACTGCTTAACACCACAAGCTAGAAAATGTTTGACTTGGAACAAGAAGAAGGTTTTTGGTAATTTGGACTACAAGTGAAGTGCAGTGGTAGCTCAGTGGTTATGGTACTTGACTTGTAATTGGAAGGTTGCTGGTTCAAGTACCACCACTGCCAAGTTGCCACTGTGGGGCCCCTGAGCAAGACCCTTAATCCTCAGCTACTCAAGATGTACTCAGTCAATTGTAACTTGCTTTGGATAAAAGTGTCAGGTAAGTGTCCCAATCACAGGAGCCAGTATATCAATCCATTAGTCGCCCAGTTAGAGGCTTTTATTGAGCAAAACCTCCACAGTGTCAACACATTGCCCAGATATGCTGCCAGGCTTACTCTGCTTAGCAGTTCATCACATTGATTTGCTCTGCTCTTTCTGATAATAGCTAATGTCTCCTTGTGGACATCAAAGAAAGGTACACTGTGAGAAGCCTGCAAGATTTAAACCCTAAAGACGTGAATAAAAGCTTGTTTTCATACCTCATTTTATTTGCACATTTTTAAACGTTCCTAAAACAATAATCAGAAAACATCATAATCCATAAATGTTAGCTACTACCATATAAACTTTATAAACCTTCTATCATATCAGATAGATAAAAGAAAAGATGCAAACGTTATTAAAGTGCCTCTCTGAAACCAACATTAACTGCGGCATGGAGACCTTGGATACGGATCATGTTTACAAATGTAAGAAACCATTCACACCATAGCTTACTGAATAACTTAATGTAATAAATGTCTGATGCAGGTGTTCCTTTGAAAGCTGAGGTATGTTTTAGCCACACCAAATCAAAGTCGGCAATTTATAGTGTCTGATTCAGCATTTTCACTGATATAGAGTAGCTTTAGTGCACTGAAATAAAATGCAGATTTTCTCAAAAGCTGCATCCACTACTCTCAAACAGTTTGAAGTCCCGTGTTGTCCCATCTCCCGTAATGTCGATACCAGTTGCTTCCCTGTGGCATAGAGAAATGTGATTATGTAATGATATGCTTGGCTAGCTTTTTCAAGCCCCTGGGAGTGGGAGAGAGGCAGAAATGCTCCATTGATCCGCAGTGCTGCAGAGCCACGGCGGGGTTCCGCACAGGCTGGCCAGCTTTCCTGACCTCTGTGGGTGCTGCTCCGCCTCCGCCTCCACACACCAACGTTCTCTCTCTTCTGCTTCCCTTTCGGTCGTCTGCCCCCTCTTCTTCCCTCCTGTGATAGGGAAATGGCTGCTCTTTGTCTTTTCCAGACCGGATTCTGTTTTCACCTAGACGCCTCATCTGGCTTCTCTGGCTGCGTGTGTGTGTGTGGATGCAGGTTTGAACGGCTGCCGCGCCGGCGACCGGACCTCGGGACATTTACCGCGTGCCAAGGATGGGCCGATAAGCTTAACGCAGGGGACAGGAAATGGACGGTTTCACAGGACACACAAATATAAAGTAACACTTAAACATGTTAGAATGCTATTGTTCCTCTTCTTCTCCCTCTTACCAAAACACTTCACCCATAAACTGCACTTCAGGCATGTCCAATATCACATCCAATCATTCAGTGCAAAGCTCTCGAGCGTGAGCCAAAAAGAAACCTCCGAAAAACTTTCCACATGGTCTTTTTATTTCCTGAATCTCAGCCTGATTATTCCACATTATTCAAACAATCTCCCATTTTCCCCTTCACGTAATTCCACTCTGCTGTACTCCCTCCCCACTGTGGCCCAATTTTTCCACAACACTCCTCTGTCCAGATCCACTCTCAACCAATGTTCAGCCTGTCCTTTTCTACATCATTACCACTCAAATGGTGAAACAGCTCTGATGTGTTCTGTATTTACCGCCTGAAGCAAGCCGGTTGCCCCATCACACTCACATGCATTACACCTAATACATCTGAGATGACAACAACTGTCAGCACCCTTATAATTTGGTAGTTTCCATCCTAAAGCTATGAATACCCATCCTTTCTGTGGAGTAACAAGGCGTAACGTATGTGACATGAAAACACACACGTTTGCCTGCACAAGTCTGTGCCTCTGCACTGAGGGTTTGATGCATTTCTCATAGTGGATTTCTACAAAACCTCCATATGTACATCTGCAAAAACCAAAATATTTCCTTAACTCCACATGCTAATGTCCTCTGTCTGCTGATCACTCCTTTCGATACCGAGAGATTAGAAACACATCAGGCTGCCATACTGGAACTTCGTCTGAAAAAAAAACAATGCTTATCTATGCATGTAAAATACACATTTTTACAGAAACTGCAGAAAAGCCTGTGTGCTACTACAACACAATTTCATTTGAAGTGTATGTAAACTATATGTGTAAGGTTTTATTTAATTACTTTAAAAGTTATGAGAGTAGCATGTCCATGGATCCTCAAGCATTAGTTAAGGGATCTTTAGCTAAGTTAGGTGGTTTTTGCTCTTTTTCAGCTAAATTTATGATTTGATGAAGTTCGATCTAATTTACAAGTGCAAGTTTTCTAGTCCAATTCCCACACGTCATCTAGGTTATTTGACTTGGTATTTTATTCAATAACTGACTTTGTACATGATGGTAGATATGTTTTGCCAAAGCACTAGAACAGTATGTTTTAGACGGTATATTATAGATTGAGAAAAGAATCTCTTAAACAATACATATTTAGAAAAATCAGATGTTCTGTATAGAAACCAAAAAATGCCTTGGCCTGTCATGTACCTTTGAGGAAAAGACATTTAAGAGTTGAAGAATAGCAGTGTAAGTCAGTGGGGGATACTGCCAGAGGTACAGGTGTCTTCAGAAGTGCGCTCCTTCCAGCTACCTGGGTTTCTAATATTGTATATCTGTAGTACAGCTCCTGTGGTACAGCCATAGACTTGCCTACATTGTGTTCCAACTACAGACACTAGTGTTGAATGGCTGCTTCTGTGGAGTGCGTGCACATGAGCACAACCAGGTGAGATACGAGGAGTGCTCGTGAGACTGGAGTCCAGCCACAGTCCAGCACTGCTCCCAGTGGCAGGATCGAGGCAGCTGGAGGCAGCAGGAGGCAATGGGAGGCAGCTGGAGGCAGCACAGTCCTTCCTGCTGGACAGACATTTGGGTTTTACTACTGTTGGCTCGTGCTCTTACTTAACGCTCTTTGCTTTTACACACCCAGTACATCCATTAGCTGCCTCTGAATGCGAGGACCACATGCTGTGATGTGCACACCAGCCACCTGTGCCACAGGGTCCTAACACATCCACTCCAACCTGCACCTGAAGAGCATGTGGAGAGGGCCGTTTTCGTATCCAAGCATGTCCCAGATCCCTAATCCACAAGGCAGCGTTTCCTGTTCTTTTGAATATGCGTCACACATTTCCCATTGGTTGTGTGCGTGTTCTATGCATTCTGCAGCGTTCTGGAGTCCTTTGCGCATACAGATCGGGAGCGGGGCCCCGTTCGGGCCAGCGCGGGGGGTCCTATGCCAGCACGGCTGTCCTCGCCGCGCCCGGCAGGAACATGTGCGATGCAGCTGAACAAACAGGCAACGCATTTGGCAGCACGTCTCCCACCAAGCTCGGACGCCCTGCACACAATGCAGGGTGATGTCATGCAACATGACTACGCAACGCACAGGCCTGAGCAGCTCAGCTCCAATGGAGGCAGGCTGCCAGACGGGCTCGGGTGTCACCCACATCACTGCCACAGCTCTGGCTGCGCTTTCCAGCGAAGGCTCGGCCGGCGTGCGGCACGGTGAGGACGCATTGGTTGAGCGCCCCAGCCCGAACCATATTAACACCCTCACACCCTCACACTCCAGGGATAATTCCAGGCAACAAACAGCAGTGCTGGGGTCCCCTAGGAGGACATTCTATGTTTAGACACACACACACACACACACACACACACAAACACAAACACACACTGCAAAGGCTGTAATCCTCGTGTGCCCCCCGTGCACACTGCTCTATGAATTCGGAGCCCTCGTGAGCAGTCACTATCGTTGTGCCCCATCTGTCTGTCCGTGCATAGGCAGCCAAGACAATTCCCAACATACTGCAAGGCTCTGGAGTTTGTAGGGGGGCCAGAGAGAGATGGAGAGAAAGGTAGAGAGAGGGAAAAGGAGGGAGAAAGAATGTATGTATTATTCAGTACCTCTACCACTCTAAGCCGTATCTGCTTTATGTGCTAGCATGCTGTCTACTAAACACCATCTGCTTTGTATGCATCTAAGTGTGCTGTTTAAAATGCTTGTGCATGGTCCAGTGCATTATGGTACCACAGCCTGGGAGTCCATTTCCCCGACGCTGCCCCACCACCCCCACCACCTCTCCACCACCCGCACTCATACCACCAGCGCTATTTAAGAGGCATTGTGGAGTCTGACTGGGGCAGCTGATGGAGAAAACAGAAAACACTAAGGGGGGCAGGAGGCCTAACTATTCCAGCTGGGAGCAGGAGGGAAGGGATCTGGTTTTAGAGAGAAACCCAGGAACAGGAAGGGACCAGTTAATGGCACACGCAGGCGTGGAGGGGTGGAGCACCAGGAACCCCGAGTGCACAAACCCTTTAAAACACATGCTAAATCTGGATTCATCACACTTACATCACAGTGTAATCGGCACCGGTTGAGTTAAATGGGAGTACATTCTCGTTAACGCTATCAACATAGAAAACTGCAAGTTTAGAAAATAATAAAATGTTTAAAAAGTCTGAGATATTTTCAAATGTTCAAAAAGTCTGTGTGTGTGTGTGTGTGTTCAAAAGAATGATACTGTAAGATAACACGTGGTTACTGTGTTACTGAAAGGTTTGAAAGGAGTTTCATTTCTCTCTGCTATCAGCAGCTTCTGAGTTTGTATAACTGATCTCTATATATATAGTCTAGTGCAAGAAAGGCACCCTGGAAAGTTTACAGCAAACATTCGGGGAAGAGAAAACCTGGTAGATAAATATACCCAAAATAAGACAATTATTTTTATAAAGCAAACGGCACATTTTCCCCTCCAAAAAAAGCTGCAGAAAATCCAGGAGTTCAAAATGGTTGGTGTCCGTCACAGTAGCGGAGAGCGAGGGAGTCTCTGCTTTCTCCTGGATACACAAACAATGGGGCTTTAAAGTCTAAATGCTTTTAACAGCTCCGCTCCCGGCTTGCCAGGCCTGGGGGTGTTCTCCTGCCTTTCCTGTGTGCCTAAATGCATTTCCCAGAAAAGCTCCCGGTCAATCAAATGCCAAACTCCAAACTCCAATGGCAACTCGGAATTCTTCGCTGGCTCTCATCTCCATCCATGGTGCATCTTAATCAATAATGCAAAAGGTCGCAGGACTTGTGTGAAAGGTCAATTTTATTGCTCTGGAAGGAAAACAGCACAAACAGCGGAGTAAGGAGCAGGCAGCGGAATCTCAGGTCTATGCTCGGAATAATGCTTGGAATGCCGCACGCCCCGGCACATAGCCGTCGGGGTCTACTATGTTGCTGCCCGGCATGTCAGCGATAGCAGAGGGCTGATGGATATTAGGACCCGGAGTGGGGTTGCAGATTCCACACAAGGCCTGTGAGAGACCCTGACACAGAGCTACCGACATGCTGCTGACTTCACACACAGCGTTTCCAGAAGGGCCCCTGGTTTGGCTTTTTAGCGGGGCCATAAAAATACATTAGTAATGAAGTATCTGGTGCAATGGCTGAATTGAAAACTTGCAACACAGTCTACTTTGCTGGTTTGGAACAAACTGCTAACCAAAATAGCAGAATAGCATTTAAAAAAAAAAAAAGTTAAAAAATGAACTTGGCTTTGGTTTTATTTATCAAATGATGGGGGAATTTTTGCTGTTATTAAAAGAACGTGATGAAAAAATGATCAATAAAGAGCGCTGGAGGCAAGGGAGAGTGAAAATATTTGAGATGGTCATGCTTTTCTCAACATTCCCAGACGACAGGACAACACACTGCACTTGTTAAACTTGCTTACTTCTTTCAACAATTTCACTGTTTTTAACAAGGCCAAAAGGAACCTTGGATGTGGAGAAATGGATCTTTATGTAAATTATGCAGTGGCAGATTCAGATCATTCACATGTCCATGGTGCCATTTACTGGGAGTGATAGCGCTGTGTATGCAGCATGTGTGTGTGTGTTTGTGTATGTAGGTGTGTTTGTTGATTTGTTTACATTTTTGCTTGTTTACACAAATGAAAGCTGTGTGGTTTCAGCTAATCTGGCCTCTGTGTGTGCGTGCGTGTGTGTGGCTGTGTCTGAGCATGTGTGCGTGCGTGTGTGTCTGTGTGTGTGTGTGCTTCTGTGAGTGTGTGTGAATGAGAGGAGGAGAGCCAGAACTTGGCAAAGACAGAAGGCCTTCCTGTTTTTCCCCAAAATCTATCTGCGTTAGGACTCCAAGACCAGGCTAAATCCCTCCAAAGCCCTGGTGCTGGGTGGAGTGGTTGGAGCAGGGCTCCTGGGTGGAGAGCTCAGGTGGATCACGCGTGGTGGCACGCGGCCCACTTTCCGGTCCCTCCGCCCAGCATTCCACTGAGCCCCACGGCCACATGCGGCTCTCTGCTCCTACACTCGCGCTCCTCTTCTAAGGCCGAACCCGAACGCTCTCACGCATTTCCTCCACTGAACTGCCTGTCCTGTGTGCGTATGTGAGGGCGGGCAATTCTCTCTGCTCGGTTATCTTAGGGCGGTCACATTTGTTCCTTCCACTGTTTAGGTTTCTTTCTTCGCCGTTTCCATTTTGAATCTTTATTTCTTAACACCCTCCTGTTTCTAGTGCTTCTTCCTCCTCTTCAGCAAACCGTGTGCACCTGCAAGTCCCGCAAACAAGGGAACACCTCTGGATGAGGTCAGAGCAGACCGTCCGGCCGAGCCAAAGCCAGGCTCCGTTTAACAGCCCTGTGAAAGTGCTGAGCTCGAGGGGCCCTCGCGTGACCCCACTGGGCAGCGTCCGGTGTGACGTGATGGCAGACAGGCGTCTCAGCCTCTGCGCTGCAGCCTGGCGCGTAACCGGCATGAGTGCAGAAGTAAGTAGCAGAGCCTGACTGGTGTCGCGCGCCGACTGCACACTGTGCTGAGCTTTTATATTGCACACACACACACACGGGCAAGTTTTACTGAGCCTGATGCCAGACCCAGGCCCTGTTCTGTTATAGGACAGAATGACCAATCAGGATTACGAACACGGGAGCTGCATGAGCAGTTAGCCTTGTGTTATGGGAAAGAAAAATAGAGGCAGAGAAAATCATTAGTCATCCATTTACTGTCACATCTCTCTCGCTCTCTCTCTGTCTCTCATATAATTGGTCAACCTCTCAAACCAGATTGCGGCCTGCTGACTTGTGTTCTTAGAGTAGGCCAAGCCAGTAAAAGCCATATTCATGCATAAACAGACAGCAGAACCTCTGGGGAGAGGAGAGAGAGTCATAAGGTCTTGGCATGCTTGTGTGCGTGTGTGTGTGTGTGTGTGTGTGTGTGTGTGTGTGTGAG